>NW_023994154.1:287500-475000 GCF_015586225.1 Lucilia sericata | reverse complement strand
CAATTCTAGTTCAGTTCTAGTTCAATTCTAGTTCATTTCTAGTTCAGTTCTAGTTCAGTTTTAGTTCAGTTCTAGTTCAGTTCTAGTTCAGTTCTAGTTGAGTTCTAGTTCAGTTCTAGTTCAGTTCTAGTTTAGTTCTAGTTCTTCTAGTTCAGTTCTGGTTCAGTTATAGTTCAGTTCTAGTTCAGTTCTAGTTCAGTTCTAGTTCAGTTCTAGTTCAGTTCTAGTTCAGTTCTAGTTCAGTTCTAGTTCAGTTCTAGTTCAGTTCTAGTTCAGTTCTAGTTCAGTTCTAGTTCAGTTCTAGTTCAGTTCTAGTTCAGTTCTAGTTCAGTTCTAGTTCAGTTCTAGTTCAGTTCTAGTTCAGTTCTAGTTCAGTTCTAGTTCAGTTCTAGTTCAGTTCTAGTTCAGTTCTAGTTCAGTTCTAGTTCAGTTCCAGTTCAGTTCTAGTTCAGTTCTAGTTCAGTTCTAGTTCAGTTCTAGTTCAGTTCTAGTTCAGTTCTAGTTCAGTTCTAGTTCAGTTCTAGTTCAGTTCTAGTTCAGTTCTAGTTCAGTTCCAGTTCAGTTCCAGTTCAGTTCTAGTTCTAGTTCAGTTCTAGTTCAGTTCTAGTTCAGTTCTAGTTCAGTTCTAGTTCAGTTCTAGTTCAGTCCTAGTTCAGTCCTAGTTCAATTCTAGTTCAGTTCTAGTTCAGTTCTAGTTCAGTTCTAATTCAGTTCTAGTTCAGTTCTAGTTCAGTTCTAATTCAGTACTAGTTACATTCTTATTCAGTTCTAATTCGGTTCTAGTTCAGTTCTAAAAAAATATTTGTAATTGTAATTGAAATATTGACAATTACAATTACTTGTTTTCACCGCCATACTCGTATTTTTAATCCGGGTAATGAGCGTTAATGTCATTTCCTGAAGGGAACCTTATATGGGCGCTAGGGTCAATTGTGAACCGATCGTCATACAATTTGGTAGGCAGATTTCGACTTAGTTATGTCGAGTTTTTAAGGCAGTAATAAACGTTAAAGTCATTTCTAAAGGGGACCTTATATGGGGTGAAAACGTTGACCGACTGTGGATGTATGACCAATATTTCGATGTATTACAAACGGAATGACAATAATCAATATACATTTATTGTTTATAACGAACAAAAATATTGGATCCTCACCTATCTAAGGAAGTTCTAATCGACTATAAATCACTTTTTGATTTGACTTAACGGTGTCTGTCCGTCCGTTATCTTGAACGGATGATATCTCAGTTGAGCGAGATTCGAGGCTTAATCCTTTAGAGAAGTATACTTTGGTATCTAGGTTAAAAAAAAGAAACTGTTTTATTAATCATTAAACTAATTATATGTGTATTTTACAGTTTTTACATACGAAAACTATTGAGAAAGAAAATATTTTTATAATTTTTCATCACATTTGTTAAATTATAAATTTTTGTATATTATTTAAATACTACATGTCCATCCGGTTCATATAGATTACTTAAGTTAAATGTGTAAATGTAGAACACATCAAACTGTTGGTAGACATTTCCAGGGCTTGTTCTTCTATTCCTTAAACATTTCCTGTAGAGATTTTTATTTAAAAAAATTTCCTATAAAAATTATATTTAATGTTGCTTATTTTTGAGTTAAAATTAAATTTTTTATGACAGTGTAGATTGATTTAAATGATTTTAAACATATTTAATTGCATCAAAATTTTAGGAAATATCAATATTTGTTTTTTTTCTTTTGTTTATTTTTTCGAATTAATTATAAACTTGTTGAAAAATTGTTGCTAGAATCGAAGAAAAAACATTTTAAAGCAACAACAAACACACCAATGAAACTTCTACATGTTATGGTGTTTAATAAAAACGGATACAATTATAATTTTTTAATGTTTATTTTATATTTTCGAGAGAATGTAATAAAAAAAAACTATGTGCTTAAAATCAAATTCTTAAAATAAAATCACCTCAACTGTATAAAACTGCAGCCTCAACTCATCATCTTTATCATCATTTATGGCCACAATGTGTACAAATGTTTATTTAATGATTGGAAACTCTGGTGGTGGTGGTGTTGGTGGCAAGGTTGTGTTCGTTTTTGGGAAAACAGAAGTTGCAACTAATTTAATTTAAAGAGTGTGGAAATATTTATTCATCTTTTAATGTTTCATCATGTACATAATTACAAATTTTATTTATTTATTTTTCTTTTATTTATTATTCTTTTTCTCTACTGTATGTTATTTTAAAACGTATTTATTCAGCAGCACTTCATAAACATCAGTACCAGCTCTTCAAATTGAATTTACAATTCAATGTAAAAGAATTAAATAAATTCAGTATTTTAATATACAATTTTCAGATTTAATGAAATGTATCTAATGTATGTATGTTTGTCTGTATATATGAGTTGTACAACATTGACTGCCAAACAGTCAAAAAGATTAAGTGCTATGAATCCCAAGAATTCAGAGAAACTGGGACAAATCAATATTATTTTATAGTACTTATTTCTAAAGTATATGTACTTGTACAATCATTATTGAATTTAATTATTTTAATACATTTCCTTTTAGGCAATCGTTATGAAATATCTGCCAAGGATTTTTGTAAAAGACATTAAATGGAAATGCCCAAAAAAAGTTAAAATACTTATAAAGAAAATTGTATATAAAGTTTTATCTTACACCCTACTTTAAGGTCCTCAAATCACAATTAACAATAACGTTCGACTTAGAATTACTACCTGAGAATTACTTCCGTGTGTTCTCTTCAATGTTGTCTAATTAAAGATTTAAATACAGGGACGAATCCAGATGAAATGTCTGTTTAAAATTCTGCCCAAAATTGTTTTATATTATAGATCCAGGCATTTTCTGAAAATAGCTTTAGACATCATTAGTATCTTCGAAATATTGGTACCCAGATAAAGTGCAACATAAATAGCATTTATATGGCCTTGAGCTGGGCTCAACCGAGAGGCCTCAATGTTAACCCGGCGAAGACGGAAATCTGTCTTTTAACAAAAAAGTCAAAAATTTCTACATATACTGAACCTTGCTTCCTGGGCAAAGTTAAGTACTTAGGTGTAATACTCAACCGGAAATTAAAATGGAGGCACCACATAGAGGATAGGATCAACAAGGCACATCGGTGCTGGGCAATATGTAGGAAAACTATAGGCATGAAATGGGGTCTTAGTCCTACTATGACAAATTGGCTTTATAAAAGTGTAATTAGACCAATTCTAGCTTATGCTTCAATCAATAATCTGGTGGACTGCTTTGGACAAAAAAGTGTAATCAAACTACTACAGGGAGTTCAGCGTACATGCTGCTTGAGTATAAGTGGTGCCATGTGTACAACTTCAACCAAAGCTCTGGAAATGTTGCTAGATATTCCACCCATTGAAACATATTTAAAACATGAGGCGGCGCTTACTGCCGAACGGCTCTTTACTTTAAGCGAACTAGCCAAAAGCGGTTATAGCAGACGTCATCAATGTATACTGGACAGATTGGAAGGTTATACACAATCATCGGACGTGCCTAATCGCATAACAGACACAGAATATGTCGGAAACTTTGAAACGCTAGTCCCACATACAATGTCTTGGTCAAGAGGAACATTAGAGCAAATACCCGTAGAAATCCGTTGTTGCACGGATAGCTCGAAATTTAGGGATAAAGTTGGCCTGGGGTAAGAAAGCTTTAACTGATTACTCTCCCAGAGGTAAGGTTTGCATTATATGGGTACCAAGCCACTCGGGAGTAGTTGGCAAGCAAAGGGTGAATATAATAGCTTTGAACGGACAAACGCAAAACCATTCGACGCAACAAAAGCTGAATTGAAAATATGGGTGAGAGAATCTCATAAGGCCTCTTGGAATAATGAAACGGTGGGTAAAACCACGAAGATCCTATGGCGGACCCTGATTGAGAACAAGACGAGAAAACTCCTCAAAATGAGCAAGTCTGAAGTTAGTATGATTACGAGCACATCTATAAAAAATTGGCCGTGAGGATTCAGACGAATGTAGAGCATGTGGAGAAGACAGTGAAGTTAGATCCAAGTATCTTGGAAGTGATGTTATTCCGGAAATAACATTTCAGGAAACTGAGTTTCTGAACATTGAAAAATAATATACTCAGTGAACATTTTTTTTCATGAAAAGGAGCACACAACGGGCCCGATAGTGGCCTAGGTGTATTTCTTCGGATTTGATGTACTATACATCCTCCTATCAACCTAACCTAGAATTACCATGTACAGATACCGTACTATAGAATTTGTAATGATCGGCATATAATTGGTGAACGCTTCCAAATAAGGTCCACATTCGAAAATCTCTTAAACTTGTATTGATCACTTAGAAAAAATGGTATCAAGATCACAATATTCATGGTCACTTAATATCTCCTACTGGGATTTTCCAAGATTTCTACCGCTACCTATAAGAGGCAGAAAAATCGTCTCTTAAAGTTATAGATAAACAAGTTAGAGTGCTAAATTCGGCTGAGCCGAATCTTAAATACCCTCCACCAGCTACTTTTATATTAAGACTTTTCTAATTGGTCAAATATTTGTAGAAATAAGTTATCTCATGTCTTAAATAGAAAAATCCCAAGATTTAAACAGCTTAAATCTATTACAATTCCAAGATTTATTGAACATTACAAACGCAATTTTCTTTATATTTTTATACCGCTTAGCGATATTTAGTAATTTGCATGTATGCACGTGTGTGAAAAATTAAAGGATTTTCAAAATACATATATATAATCTACACAAATTGATAATGCAACTAGTTAAATACGGTTAAAGTGCTTTCAGGGGCAGGACCTAGATATGACCAATTATAGTCCGACCGTAAAAAATTTTTTAAGCTAAATTTCTGTACATAAAAGCTATATTTCAGTAAAATTTTATATCTATATCGTAATTTAATAATAAGTAATGTGTGTTTAAGTGATTTTCTGAAGGGAACCTTGTATGGGATCGACCGCACCCATGTTATGAGCCGATCGTGAAAAATCTTGAAATAGAATTTTTGTATACAAAACTAATGTTTGTGGCAAATTTTGTATCAATAGCTTTATTTGGTAATGAGTAATGTGCGTTTAAGACATTTTCGTAAAAGGACCTTGTATGGGAGCTATGACGAATTATGTATATAAAGACAAAATTTCAAAATTCTGTATCCATATCATTATTTGATAATGAATATTGTGCATTTAAGTGATTTTCTGGAGGGGACCTAGTATGAGAGCTATGACCAAATATGGACCGATCGTAAAACAATTTTATAGTGTAATTTATGTATATAAAAACAATAATTTTGCTAAATGTATGGATATCAATATTTGGTAATGAATTATGTGCGTTAAAATTTCACAGTAATATTTCTGCGCATATGTGCAATACTTGTACAAAATTTTATATGGATATCCTAATGTAGTAATGAGTTAGGCGCGTTTAAGTGATTTTCGAGGGGGTACCTTGTATGGGAGCTATGACCAATTATGGACCGATCGGAAAAAACTTTCACAGTAATATTTCTTTGCATATGGGTAATTTTTATACCAAATTTTATATGGATATCTTAATTAAGTAATGATTTATTCGCGTTTAAGTGATTTTCGGGAGGGAACCTTGTATGGGAGCTATGACCAATTATGGACCGATCGGAAAAAAATTTCACAGTAATATTTCTATGCATATGGGCAATTCTTATACTAAATTTTATATGGATATCCTAATTTAGTAATGAGTTATATGCGTTTAAATGTTTTTCGGGAGGGTACCTTGTATGGGAGCTATGACCAATTATGGACCGATCGGAAAAAAATTTCACAGTAATATTTCTATGCATATGGGCAATTCTTATACCAAATTTTATATGGATATCCTAATTTAGTAATGAGTTATATGCGTTTAAATGTTTTTCGGGAGGGTACCTTGTATGGGAGCTATGACCAATTATGGACCGATTGGAAAAAAATTTCACAGTAATGTTTTTGTGCATATGTGTAATACTTTTACCAAATTTTATATGGATATCTTAACTAAGTAATGAGTTATGCGCGTTTAAGTGATTTTCGGGAGGGGACCTTGTATGGGAGCTATGACCAATTTTGAACCGATCGGAAAAAATTTTCACGGTAATATTTCTATGCATATAGGCAATACTTATACCAAATTTTATATGGATATCTTTATTAAGTAATGAGTTATGCGCGTTTAAGTGATTTTCGGGAGGGGACCTTGTATGGGAGATATGTCCAATTATGGACCGATCCAGAAAATTTTTCTCTGAAAGAATTCTATTGACATAAGATTTTAATTTGTAAAATTTTGTGAAGATATCGACATTGTGACGGAAGTTATTAACAAAAAAGCCATTTTCTGGGAATATGTACTTTTGTATGGGAGGTATATGAAATTGTGGACCGATTCTGGCAATTTTCTGCAGGGATCAAGATCTTGTATAGAAACGAATGTATGGTGATTTTCATGGAATTATCTTGCATAGTTTTAGAGAAAATTACATTAGAATGTGTAAAAAATGCTTATTTTTTTCGAGGTTGTTTTAAATTTTGATTCATAACTTTTCCCGATGTGAACCGATTTAGCTCATTTTCAATACCAAACTGTACCGGATAATAATGAATATTTTGGGTGAATTTGGTTAAATTATATTGCTTCGTTTTAACGTTAGCGTGTTTTACACAGACAGACGGACGGACAGACGGACAAAGATAAATCGACTCAGAATTTCATAAGGACCCAGAATATATATACTTTGTTGGGTCTCAGATGAATATTTCTTGGTGTTACACACGGAATGACAAAGTTATATATACCCTCTATCACCACTGATGGTGGTGGAGGGTATAAAAATTCAATGATTAATTTAGATTTCATAAGTTGTCCAATATATTCATTATGTCTTCACCAAAAGCTGCAAAACTCATGGTTTTTGGTATATTCATGGTATTTATAACCTATACTACAATTGTGTGGAGGATTTTATGCTTTGTAAATATTGTTTATTACAAACAAAAGTATTGGATCCACAACTATCTGTAGATGTTCCAATTGACTCAAAATCACTTTCAGATTCGATTTAACGATGTCTGTCCGTCCATCCCGCAACTTCAAAGGATGATATCTCAGCAATTATAGCAAATTACGTCGTAGAAAATCAATCATTGAGTATTATCATCCAATTCTCTTCATCCTCCTCTGACAACTATATTGCACATTATACCAATCGATTTTCATATAATGATGGTCTCTGCATACATTGATGTTTAACGCATTGGATGTTGTAGATCAAGTCTTGAATCAACCATCCGACTATATTACTCGACACACGGACTTTAACATGGTTTTAAAGTCAAAGTTATTTCCATAATCATCATCGATCTCCATATAATGATCATCTCTGCATACAGTGATGTTTAAAGCACCTGGATGTTACAGATCAAGCCTTGAACCAACCATCCGACTATATTACTCGACACACGGACTTTAACATGGTTTTAAAGTCAAAGTTACTTTCAGAAATATGTGATGTAGGGTTAACTCACTGAACGTATATAACACCAGAATTTATGCAGTTGATTCTAAAATGAACTGCATATGGGTTCTAGTGTCTTTTGCGATTTGTAGTGTTTTTCAAATAGAGTACTTTGCGATAATGACACCCTTTAGAGCACTATACAACCTACAAAGTGCCAAGCGGAACTTCTCCCATGAAACACAACCACTTCCCTATTGGTCAGACGATGCAAGGTGGATCCATCAAGGCAGGGTCGCATGTCTAATATAACCCTAGTTTGTATCCCTGCGCATAGATATTACTATGAATATGATCAAATAGAGGAGCTAGTCAGAATGGGATATTACCAATTTCGTTTCATTAGCAACTTCAGGATCTTTCCTCAAAAGGCTGAAAGTAAATGGAATAATCTAGCCACATAGGAAGGTGCCAGCTGTAATGACAGCCATAAAGATGAAACGTCTTTCCATCTTCTCTGCTAATACCTTGCTCCAACCTTCGTGAACTACCTGGGTCCATACTCAAGAACCCATTGACATACCTCACTGCTATAAACTGGATCTAATACCCACATTAATATACACTATCATAAATCTGTCGAGTGGCGTGGTTTTGTGAAAACGATGTTAACTTCCTCCAGAAGCGAAGAAGGGACTCATACCATCATACTTTCAGGGATTTGGAGTAGTGTTTGTTCAGTGATCGGAAAGATCTCTGCTAAGAGTGTATAACTCTTACGGATATTACGACTAAAGAACAAGTATTCACTGTAATGCATTGTGCGATTCACTGGCCAATTGAATACAAATGAGTTCTTGAAGAGACAATCTATGTTGAGTTCCGCATGAACCTCCATTCTACATTACATACATTCCATTGTAGTATCGATAGAACAGTGAAACACACCAAATCCGGTGCTCCAGAGAATCAATATAGTTGTATAACTCCGACCTCTCATGTACTCAGTCGAATAGCCACAAAATAGACTTTAAAGCACCGGTCTTTACATAAGACTTGAATTCTATTTTTGCTTGGATAAATAGCAAGAAGTGAAAAGTGGTGTAAATAGTAAGAAGTGAAAAGTATTTCTTATTCCGATGCCAAAAAGTTTAGGAGGATGATTTGTATATTTACAAACCATATTTCTGTCTAGTTTTAATCCGACGTCGATATCCCTAATGAAATATATTCGTTTTAGTATTTTTTGAAACGATGTTTTTTTCCTTATATGGGAGCTACGACTTATAATGGACCAATTAGAAAACATTTTAGCAAAATGATTTGTATATACACAGAACATGCTCATGTTGAATTTTATCCGGCTATAACCATTTAATAATGAATTATGTGGTATTAAGTGATTTTCAGAAGTGAACCTTATATAGGAGCCATGACTAATTATAGACCGACCTGGAAAAAATTCCGTATAATGATTTATATATACAGAAAATATATTCAAGTAGAATTTTATACCGATAACTTTTAATGTCAATGAAATTGTGAAAACCTTGAAAAAACTAAAATCGCGTTTAAATTGAAAAATAAGCTTATTTTGTGATCACTCATATTATATTTGACCGAAAACCCTGAAGAAACTTAAAACCCTTATAACTTCGTTAAAACACGTTTAAATTGAAAAATAAGCTTATTTTGTGATCACTCATATTCCCCTTCAAAAATCGATATTTTGAACGAAAACCTTAATGAAACTTAAATCGCTTATAACTTCGTTAAAAAACGTTTAAATTGAAAAATAGGCTTATTTTGTGATCACTCATATTCCCCTTCAAAAATCTATATTTTGACTGAAAACCTTGATGAAACATAAAACCCTTATAACTTCGTTAAAACACGTTTAAATTGAAAAATAAGCTTATTTTGTGATCACTCATATTCCCCTTCAAAAATCTATATTTTGACCGAAGACCGTGATGAAACTTAAAACCCTTATAACTTCGTTAAAACATGTTTAAAATGAAAAATAAGCTTATTTTGTGATCACTCATATTCCCCTTCAAAAATCGATATTTTGAATGAAAACCTTGATGAAACTTAAAACCCTTATAATTTCGTTAAAACACGTTTAAATTGAAAAATAGGCTTTTTTGTGATCACTCATATTCCCCTTCAAAAATCGATATTTTGAATGAAAACCTTGATGAAACTTAAAACCCTTATAACTTCGTTAAAACACGTTTAAATTGAAAAATAAGCTTATTTTGTGATCACTCATATTCCCCTTCAAAAATCGATATTTTGACCGAAAACCATAATGAAACTTAAATCGCGTATAACTTCGTTAAAACACGTTTAAATTGAAAAATAAGCTTATTTTGTGACCACTCATATTCCCCTTCAAAAATCGATATTTTGAATGAAAACCTTGATGAAACTTAAAACCCTTATAACTTCGTTAAAACACGTTTAAATTGAAAAATAAGCTTATTTTGTGATCACTCATATTCCCCTTCAAAAATCGATATTTTGAATGAAAACCTTGATGAAACTTAAAACCCTTATAACTTCGTTAAAACACGTTTAAATTGAAAAATAAGCTTATTTTGTGATCACTCATATTCCCCTTCAACAATCGATATTTTGACTGAAAACCTTGAAAAAACTAAAATCGCTTATAACTTCGTTAAAACACGTTTAAATTGAAAAATAAGCTTATTTTGTGATCACTCATATTCCCCTTCAAAAATCGATATTTTGACCGAAAACCTTGATGAAACTCAAAACCCTTATAACTTCGATAAAACACGTTTAAATTGAAAAATAAGTTTATTTTGTGATCACTCATATTCCGCTTATAACTATTCGCTTATAACTTCGTTAAAACACGTTTAAATTGAAAAATAAGCTTATTTTGTGATCACTCATATTCCCCTTCAAGAATCAATATTTTGACCAAAAAACCTTGAAGAAACTAAAATCACTTATAACTTCGTTAATACACGTTTAAATTGAAAAATAATCTTATTTTGTGATCATTCATATTCCCCTTCAAGAATCAATATTTTGACCAAAAAACCTTGAAGAAACTAAAATCGCTTATAACTTCGCTAAAACACGTTTAAATTGAAAAATAATCTTATTTTGTGATCACTCATATTCCCCTTCAAAAATCGATATTTTGACTAAAAACCTTGAAAAAACTAAAATCGCTTATAACTTCGTTAAAACACGTTTAAATTGAAAAATAAGCTTATTTCGAGATCACTCATATTCCCCTTCAAAAATCGATATTTTGACCGAGAACCTTGATGAAACTTAAAACCCTTATAACTTCGTTAAAACACGTTTAAATTGAAAAATAGGCTTATTTTGTGATCACTCATATTCCTCTTCAAAAATCGATATTTTGACTGAAACCCTTGAAAAAACTAAAATCGCTTATAACTTCGTTAAAACACGTTTAAATTGAAAAATAAGCTTATTTCACCTAAAACCTTGATGAAATTTAAAACCCTTATCACTTCGATAAAACACGTTTAAATTGAAAAATAAGCTTATTTTGTGATCATTCATATTCCCCCCCAAAAATCGATATTTTCACCCAAAACCCTGAAGAAACTTAAAACCCTTATAACTTCGTTAAAACACGTTTAAATTGAAAAATAGGCTTATTTTGTGATCACTCATATTCCCCTTCAACAATCGATATTTTGACTGAAAACCTTGAAAAAACTAAAATCGCTTATAACTTCGTTAAAACACGTTTAAATTGAAAAATAAGCTTATTTTGTGATCACTCATATTCCCCTTCAAAAATCGATATTTTGACCGAAAACCTTAATGAAACTTAAATCGCTTATAACTTCGTTAAAACACGTTTAAATTGAAAAATAAGCTTATTTTGTGATCACTCATATTCCCCTTCAAAAATCGATATTTTGACCGAAAACCTTGATGAAACTTAAAACCCTTATAACTTCGATAAAACACGTTTAAATTGAAAAATAAGTTTATTTTGTGATCACTCACTCCACTTCAAAAATCAATATTTTGACCAAAAAACCTTGAAGAAACTAAAATCACTTATAACTTCGTTAATACACGTTTAAATTGAAAAATATGCTTATTTTGTGATCACTCATATTCCCCTTCAAGAATCAATATTTTGACCAAAAAACCTTGAAGAAACTAAAATCACTTATAACTTCGTTAATACACGTTTAAATTGAAAAATATGCTTATTTTGTGATCACTCATATTCCCCTTCAAGAATCAATATTTTGACCAAAAAACCTTGAAGAAACTAAAATCACTTATAACTTCGTTAAACCTTGAAAAAACTAAAATCGCTTATAACTTCGTTAAAACACGTTTAAATTAAAAAATAGGCTTATTTTGTGATCACTCATATTCCTCTTCAAAAATCGATATTTTTACTGAAAACCTTGAAAAAACTAATATCGCTTATAACTTCGTTAAAACACGTTTAAATTGAAAAATAGGCTTTTTTTGTGATCACCCATATTCCCCTTCAAAAATCGATATTTTGACCGAAAACCTTAATGATACTTAAATCACTTATAACTTCGTTAAAACACATTTAAATTGAAAAATAAGCTTATTTTGTGATCACTCATATTCCCCTTCAAAAATCGATATTTTGACCGAGAACCTTGATGAAACTTAAAACCCTTATAACTTCGTTAAAACACGTTTAAATTGAAAAATAGGCTTATTTTGTGATCACTCATATTCCTCTTCAAAAATCGATATTTTGACTGAAATCCTTGAAAAAACTAAAATCGCTTATAACTTCGTTAAAACACGTTTAAATTGAAAAATAAGCTTATTTCGAGATCACTCATACTCCCCTTCAAAAATCGATATTTTGACTGAAAACCTTGATGAAACTTAAAACCCTTATCACTTCGATAAAACACGTTTAAATTGAAAAATAAGCTTATTTTGTGATCATTCATATTCCCCCCCAAAAATCGATATTTTCACCGAAAACCCTGAAGAAACTTAAAACCCTTATAACTTCGTTAAAACACGTTTAAATTGAAAAATAGGCTTATTTTGTGATCACTCATATTCCCCTTCAAAAATCTATATTTTGACCGAAAACCTTAATGATACTTAAATCGCTTATAACTTCGATAAAATACGTTTAAATTGAAAAATAAGCTTATTTTGTGATCACTCATATTCCCCTTCAAAAATCGATATTTTGACTGAAAACCTTGAAAAAACTAAAATCGCATATAACTTCGTTAAAACACGTTTAAATTGAAAAATAGGCTTATTTTGTGATCACTCATATTCCCCTTCAAAAATCGATATTTTGACTGAAAACCTTGAAAAAACTAAAACCGCTTATAACTTACTTAAAACACGTTTAAATTGAAAAATAGGCTTATTTTGTGATCACTCATATTCCCCTTCAAAAATCGATATTTTGACTGAAAACCTTGAAAAAACTAAAACCGCTTATAACTTACTTAAAACACGTTTAAATTGAAAAATAGGCTTATTTTGTGATCACTCATATTCCCCTTCAAAAATCGATATTTTGACTGAAAACCTTGAAAAAACTAAAATCGCATATAACTTCGTTAAAACACGTTTAAATTGAAAAATAGGCTTATTTTGTGATCACTCATATTCCCCTTCAAAAATCGATATTTTGACTGAAAACCTTGAAAAAACTAAAATCGCTTATAACTTCGTTAAAACACGTTTAAATTGAAAAGTAGGCTTATTTTGTGATCACTCATATTCCCCTTCAAAAATCGATATTTTTACCGAAAACCTTAATGATACTTAAATCGCTTTTAACTTCGATAAAATACGTTTAAATTGAAAAATAGACTTATTTTGTGATCACTCATATTCCCCTTCAAAAATCGATATTTTGACTGAAAACCTTGAAAAAACTAAAATCGCATATAACTTCGTTAAAACACGTTTAAATTGAAAAATAGGCTTATTTTGTGATCACTCATATTCCCCTTCAAAAATCGATATTTTGACCGAAAACCTTAATGAAACTTAAATCGCTTATAACTTCGTTAAAACACGTTTAAATTGAAAAATAAGTTTATTTTGTGATCACTCACTCCCCTTCAAAAATCAATATTTTGACCAAAAAACCTTGAAGAAACTAAAATCACTTATAACTTCGTTAATACACGTTTAAATTGAACAAGTTAGAGTGCTATATTCGGCTCTGCCGAATCTTAAATACCCTCCACCAGCAAGCTACTTTTCATTGAGACCCATTTAACTATCTAATTTTTAGATAACTTGGCGAAATTTTTGTTTCCGTATTGAGGGTACTAACATTTATGCATATGTCAAACTAATTTTAATTATGTCGAGAAATATGTATGTATATTAATAGGCCAGTTTGAAAACATTTTAATATAATGATATATCTGTACACAGAACATACTCATTTTGAATTTTATCCGGATATAATCATTTAATTACGAATTAAGTGGTATTAAGTGATTTTCAGAAGTATACCTTATATGGGAGCTAAGACAACCTATGGACCGATCCGGAAGAAAAAAATCCGTAGAATGATTTATGTATACAAAATAAACATTTATGTCGAATTTTATCCCGATAACTTTGATTATCAAGTGCATTTGAGTAATTTTCGGAAATGGACCTTATATGGGAGTTGTGACCAATTATCAACCGATAAAGAAAAAATTTAGTATAATGATTTAGTATAATGATTACTACAATAGATTTATTAATTAATGAAATATTTGCGTTTAGGTGATTTTCGGAAGTGGACTTTATATGTATAGGAGCTATGACCTTACACAAAACATATTTGTGTCGAATTTTATCAAGATACCTTTATTTGATAATGAAATATGTGCGTTTAAGTGATTTTTTTGAAGTGGACCTTATATAGGAGCTACTACAATATATGGATCAATCCGGAAAAAATTTGGTAGAATGATTTATATGCTCACAAAACATATTCAAGTCGTACTTCATCCCGATATCCTTATTATTCAAAGAAATATATGCGTTTAAGTGATTTTCGTATGTGGACCCTCTATGGGAGCCTATCCGGAAAAAATTTCGTAGAGTGATTCATATAAAGACAATACATATTTGTGTCGATTTTATCAAGATATCTTTATTTAACAATGAAATGTGTGCGATTAAGTAATTTTCGGAAGTGGGACTTATATGGGAGCTATCACCAATAATGGACCGATCCGGGGAAAAAATGGTAGAATGATTTATATGTACACATTACATATTCAAGTCGAATTTTATCCTTATAGCTTTAGAATTAATGAAATATATTCGTTTAATTGATTTTCGGAAGTGGACCTTATATTGGGGCTATGACCTATTATGAGCCTATCCGGAAAAAAATTCGTAAAGTGACTCATATAAAGACAAAACATATTTGTGTCGAATTTTATCAAGATAGCTTTATTTGACAATGAAATATGTGCTTTTAAGTGATTTTCGGAAGTGGGCCTTATATGGGAGCTATGACCAATAATGAACCGATCTGTAAAAAATTTGGTGGAATGATTTTAATGTACACAAAACATATTTTTGTCGAATTTCATCCCGATAACTTTAGAATTCAAAGAAATATATGCGTTTAAGTGATTTTCGGAAGTGGACCTTATATGGGAGCTATGACCAATTATGGGCCTATTCGGAAAAAATTTAGTAGAGTAATTCATATTTAGACAAAATCTATTTATGTCGAATTTTATCAAGATAGCTTTATTTGACAATGAAATATGTGCTTTTAAGTGATTTTCGGAAGTGGGCATTATATGGGAGCTATGACCAATAATAGACCGATCCGTAAAAAAAATTGTAAAATGATTTGTATGTATACAAAACATATTTGTGTCGAATTTTATACCAATAGCTTTATAATTCATTGAAATATATGCGTTTAAGTGATTTTCGGAAGTGGACCTTATATGGGAGCTATGACCAATTATTGGCCTATCCGGAAAAAATTTCGTAGAGTGATTCATATTTAGACTAAACATATTTGTGTCGAATTTTATCAAGATAGCTTTGTTTGACAATGATATATGAGCTTTTAAATGATTTTCGGAAGTGAGCCTTATATGGGAGCTATGACCAATAATGGACCGATCCGTAAAAAATTTAGTAGAATGATTTGTATGTATACAAAACATATTTAACTCGACTTTTATCACAATAGCTTTACTCATCAAAGAAATATGTGCGTTTAGGTGATTTTCGGAAGTGGACCTTATATGAGAGCTATGACCAATTGTGGACCGACTGAGATCTGCGTTGATAGTATGATTTCTGTTCATATTATATTTGCATGTACAAAATTTTGTGTTGATACCGATATATTTGAGGGAGTTATTAACGATAAACTAATTTCCGGGAATATATACCTTTGTATGGGGGCTATGGGAAATATTGGATCGATTGTAAAGATTTTGAACATAATTGATTACTGCCCTGAAAAAATAATGTGTGACAAAATTCATCGAAATATCTTTGGTAGTTTCCGAGAAAACTTCAAAAGAATTATGAAAAAACCGTAATTTTTTTCGAGGTAGTCTGAAATTTTTACTTATAACTTTTTACGTTGTGGACCGATTTTGCTGATTTTCAATACCAAACTGCTTAGGACAATAATGAATATTCTTAGTGAATTTGGCTGATTTCTTTTGCTTAGTTTTAACGTGAGCGTGTTTTAACCAGACAGACAGACAGACAGACGGACAGACGGACATAGCTAAATCGACTCAGAATTTCATAAGGATCAAGAATATATATACTTTGTTAGGTCTCAGGTGAATATTTCTAGGTGTTACACACGGAATGACAAACTTATATATACCCTCTATCACCACTGATGGTGGTGGAGGGTATAAAAATATGCTTATTTTGTGATCACTCATATTCCCCTTCAAGAATCAATATTTTGACCAAAAAACCTTGAAGAAACTAAAATCACTTATAACTTCGTTAATACACGTTTAAATTGAAAAATATGCTTATTTTGTGATCACTCATATTCCCCTTCAAGAATCAATATTTTGACCAAAAAACCTTGAAGAAACTAAAATCACTTATAACTTCGTTAAACCTTGAAAAAACTAAAATCGCTTATAACTTCGTTAAAACACGTTTAAATTGAAAAATAGGCTTATTTTGTGATCACTCATATTCCTCTTCAAAAATCGATATTTTTACTGAAAACCTTGAAAAAAACTAATATCGCTTATAACTTACTTAAAATACGTTTAAATTGAAAAATAAGCTTATTTTGTGATCACTCATATTCCCCTTCAAAAATCGATATTTTGACTGAAAACCTTGAAAAAACTAAAATCGCATATAACTTCGTTAAAACACGTTTAAATTGAAAAATAGGCTTATTTTGTGATCACTCATATTCCCCTTCAAAAATCGATATTTTGACTGAAACCCTTGAAAAAACTAAAATCGCTTATAACTTCGTTAAAACACGTTTAAATTGAAAAATAAGCTTATTTCGAGATCACTCATACTCCCCTTCAAAAATCGATATTTTCACCTAAAACCTTAAATTGAAAAATAAGCTTATTTTGTGATCACTCATATTCCCCTTCAAAAATCGATATTTTGACCGAAAACCTTGATGAAACTTAAAACCCTTATAACTTCGATAAAACACGTTTAAATTGAAAAATAAGTTTATTTTGTGATCACTCACTCCCCTTCAAGAATCAATATTTTGACCAAAAAACCTTGAAGAAACTAAAATCACTTATAACTTCGTTAATACACGTTTAAATTGAAAAATATGCTTATTTTGTGATCACTCATATTCCCCTTCAAGAATCAATATTTTGACCAAAAAACCTTGAAGAAAAATAAGCTTATTTCGAGATCACTCATATTCCCCTTCAAAAATCGATATTTTGACCGAGAACCTTGATGAAACTTAAAACCCTTATAACTTCGTTAAAACACGTTTAAATTGAAAAATAGGCTTATTTTGTGATCACTCATATTCCTCTTCAAAAATCGATATTTTGACTGAAACCCTTGAAAAAACTAAAATCGCTTATAACTTCGTTAAAACACGTTTAAATTGAAAAATAAGCTTATTTCGAGATCACTCATACTCCCCTTCAAAAATCGATATTTTCACCTAAAACCTTGATGAAATTTAAAACCCTTATCACTTCGATAAAACACGTTTAAATTGAAAAATAAGCTTATTTTGTGATCATTCATATTCCCCCCCAAAAATCGATATTTTCACCGAAAACCCTGAAGAAACTTAAAACCCTTATAAATTCGTTAAAACACGTTTAAATTGAAAAATAGGCTTATTTTGTGATCACTCATATTCCCCTTCAACAATCGATATTTTGACTGAAAACCTTGAAAAAACTAAAATCGCTTATAACTTCGTTAAAACACGTTTAAATTGAAAAATAAGCTTATTTTGTGATCACTCATATTCCCCTTCAAAAATCGATATTTTGACCGAAAACCATAATGAAACTTAAATCGCGTATAACTTCGTTAAAACACGTTTAAATTGAAAAATAAGCTTATTTTGTGATCACTCATATTCCCCTTCAAAAATCGATATTTTGACCGAAAACCTTGATGAAACTCAAAACCCTTATAACTTCGATAAAACACGTTTAAATTGAAAAATAAGTTTATTTTGTGATCACTCATATTCCGCTTATAACTATTCGCTTATAACTTCGTTAAAACACGTTTAAATTGAAAAATAAGCTTATTTTGTGATCACTCATATTCCCCTTCAAGAATCAATATTTTGACCAAAAAACCTTGAAGAAACTAAAATCACTTATAACTTCGTTAATACACGTTTAAATTGAAAAATAATCTTATTTTGTGATCATTCATATTCCCCTTCAAGAATCAATATTTTGACCAAAAAACCTTGAAGAAACTAAAATCGCTTATAACTTCGCTAAAACACGTTTAAATTGAATAATAATCTTATTTTGTGATCACTCATATTCCCCTTCAAAAATCGATATTTTGACTAAAAACCTTGAAAAAACTAAAATCGCTTATAACTTCGTTAAAACACGTTTAAATTGAAAACAAGTAAGAAATTATAGTCGGGCGTGGCCGACCATATGATACCCTACACCAATTGCGAATATTAAATGTGATTAATTTCAATAATGAAGCATTTCTGTTAATCTTATATAGGTTCCAAATAATGTCTGTTCATGTTCGGTTGTATGCTGACTAGGAAAAATAGAAGACCGATTTTAATCATTTTCAACAGCCATCGTCAGTGGATCCAGAGAATAGTATGTGACACATTTTAACAAATTATATTCAAAATTGAGATCTGTTGCGTGCACACAAGTTTTACACGGTCACAAAGACGGACATAGCTTAATAAGGACAAATATTTTTGAGTGCTACAAACATCACCACATTGTGCCGACTTTTTGATAGATAGTAGTATATTAGACGTAGTTAAAAAATAAACGACCGAAATCGGAAGGTCCGGATGTATGGAGGCTAAGGAAGAAATTGAGCCGATCCTTATAAAATGTATTATTGGGAATTATCTATATACATATATAAAAATGAATGTGTGTTTGTTTGTATGTTTATATGTTTGTGTGTTTATATGTTTGTATGTTTGAACGTTATATACTACTAAACGGCTAAACCGATTTTCTTCAAATTTTCACAGCACATTCGTATGTCTGGCAATAGGCTACATTTTATTTCCGATCATGGCGAAAATTGACAGTGTTATTTATAATTACATATCAAACTTAGTTGTGCCGATTTTTGGGAAGACAGTAGTATATTTATCGTAGTCATGAGCTAAGAGGCCCTAATCGGTAGGTCCAGTTGTATGGGGGCTAGGGCAAAAATTGGTCCGATCCTTATAAAATTTAATGTCGACATTTTATATAAAATGTTTATATAAAATCTATTTGTGGTAAATTTCATATTAATACTAATGTTTATAAGTGAATTGTGGACATTCAAGTCATTTCCTGAAGGGGATTTTGTATGGGGGATAGGGTCAAATAATGCCCGATCATTATAAAAATCGACAGTGTTATTTATAATTATATCCAACTTAGTTGTGCCGATTTTTGGAGAGATAGTAGTATACTTGACAAAGTTATGAGCTAAAAGGCCCAAATCGGAAGGTCCGCTTATATGGGGGCTAGAGTAAAACTTGGTCCGATCCCTATAAAATTTATTGTTGGGAATTATGTTTATATAAAACTCATTTTTGCCAAATTTCATCGTGATACTACTGTTTATAAGTGAATTGTGGACATTCAAGTCATTTTCTGAGGGGGACTTTGTATGGGGGCTAGGGTCAAATAATACCCGATCTTTACGAAAATCACTAGAATTATTAAGACATATATAAAACTAAACTTTTCCAATTTTTGTAGAGATAGCAGATCATTTAACATAATTATGAGGTCAAAAGCCCTATTCGGGGGGGTCCGGTTGTATGGGGGCTAGGTGAAATAATGGACCGATTTCAACCATTTTCAATAGCGTTCGTCCTTGGACCAAGAGAAGTGCGTGTTCCAAATTTCATCAAATTATCTCAAAAATTGCGACCTGTAGAGTGCGCACAAGGTTTACATGGACACACAGACAGACAGACAGACAGACGGACGGACGGACGGACAGACGGACATAGCTTAATCGACTCAGGAAGTGATTCTGAGTCGATTGGTATACTTTAAGGTGGGTGTAGGACCAATATTTTTGGGTGTTACAAACATCAGCACAAACGCATAATACCCTCCCCACTATAGTGGTGTAGGGTATAAATAAGCTTATTTCGAGATCACTCATATTCCCCTTCAAAAATCGATATTTTGACCGAGAACCTTGATGAAACTTAAAACCCTTATAACTTCGTTAAAACACGTTTAAATTGAAAAATAGGCTTATTTTGTGATCACTCATATTCCTCTTCAAAAATCGATATTTTGACTGAAACCCTTGAAAAAACTAAAATCGCTTATAACTTCGTTAAAACACGTTTAAATTGAAAAATAAGCTTATTTCGAGATCACTCATACTCCCCTTCAAAAATCGATATTTTCACCTAAAACCTTGATGAAATTTAAAACCCTTATCACTTCGATAAAACACGTTTAAATTGAAAAATAAGCTTATTTTGTGATCATTCATATTCCCCCCCAAAAATCGATATTTTCACCGAAAACCCTGAAGAAACTTAAAACCCTTATAACTTCGTTAAAACACGTTTAAATTGAAAAATAGGCTTATTTTGTGATCACTCATATTCCCCTTCAACAATCGATATTTTGACTGAAAACCTTGAAAAAACTAAAATCGCTTATAACTTCGTTAAAACACGTTTAAATTGAAAAATAAGCTTATTTTGTGATCACTCATATTCCCCTTCAAAAATCGATATTTTGACCGAAAACCTTAATGAAACTTAAATCGCTTATAACTTCGTTAAAACACGTTTAAAT
This sequence comes from Lucilia sericata, assembly GCF_015586225.1. Classification (NCBI taxonomy): domain Eukaryota; kingdom Metazoa; phylum Arthropoda; class Insecta; order Diptera; family Calliphoridae; genus Lucilia; species Lucilia sericata. The sequence continues at coordinate 453,955 of NW_023994154.1, read as the reverse complement.
TGAAAAATAAGCTTATTTTGTGATCACTCATATTCCCCTTCAAAAATCGATATTTTGACCGAAAACCTTGATGAAACTTAAAACCCTTATAACTTCGATAAAACACGTTTAAATTGAAAAATAAGTTTATTTTGTGATCACTCACTCCCCTTCAAGAATCAATATTTTGACCAAAAAACCTTGAAGAAACTAAAATCACTTATAACTTCGTTAATACACGTTTAAATTGAAAAATATGCTTATTTTGTGATCACTCATATTCCCCTTCAAGAATCAATATTTTGACCAAAAAACCTTGAAGAAACTAAAATCACTTATAACTTCGTTAATACACGTTTAAATTGAAAAATAATCTTATTTTGTGATCACTCATATTCCCCTTCAAGAATCAATATTTTGACCAAAAAACCTTGAAGAAACTAAAATCGCTTATAACTTCGCTAAAACACGTTTAAATTGAAAAATAAGCTTATTTTGTGATCACTCATATTCCCCTTCAAAAATCGATATTTTGACTAAAAACCTTGAAAAAACTAAAATCGCTTATAACTTCGTTAAAACACGTTTAAATTGAAAAATAGGCTTATTTTGTGATCACTCATATTCCTCTTCAAAAATCGATATTTTTACTGAAAACCTTGAAAAAACTAATATCGCTTATAACTTCGTTAAAACACGTTTAAATTGAAAAATAGGCTTATTTTGTGATCACTCATATTCCCCTTCAAAAATCGATATTTTGACCGAAAACCTTAATGATACTTAAATCACTTATAACTTCGTTAAAACACATTTAAATTGAAAAATAAGCTTATTTTGTGATCACTCATATTCCCCTTCAAAAATCGATATTTTGACCGAGAACCTTGATGAAACTTAAAACCCTTATAACTTCGTTAAAACACGTTTAAATTGAAAAATAGGCTTATTTTGTGATCACTCATATTCCTCTTCAAAAATCGATATTTTGACTGAAACCCTTGAAAAAACTAAAATCGCTTATAACTTCGTTAAAACACGTTTAAATTGAAAAATATGCTTATTTCGAGATCACTCATACTCCCCTTCAAAAATCGATATTTTCACCTAAAACCTTGATGAAATTTAAAACCCTTATCACTTCGATAAAACACGTTTAAATTGAAAAATAAGCTTATTTTGTGATCATTCATATTCCCCCCCCAAAAATCGATATTTTCACCGAAAACCCTGAAGAAACTTAAAACCCTTATAACTTCGTTAAAACACGTTTAAATTGAAAAATAGGCTTATTTTGTGATCACTCATATTCCCCTTCAAAAATCTATATTTTGACCGAAAACCTTAATGATACTTAAATCGCTTATAACTTCGATAAAATACGTTTAAATTGAAAAATAAGCTTATTTTGTGATCACTCATATTCCCCTTCAAAAATCGATATTTTGACTGAAAACCTTGAAAAAACTAAAATCGCATATAACTTCGTTAAAACACGTTTAAATTGAAAAATAGGCTTATTTTGTGATCACTCATATTCCCCTTCAAAAATCGATATTTTGACTGAAAACCTTGAAAAAACTAAAACCGCTTATAACTTACTTAAAACACGTTTAAATTGAAAAATAGGCTTATTTTGTGATCATTCATATTCCCCTTCAAAAATCGATATTTTGACTGAAAATCTTGAAAAAATTAAAATCGCTTATAACTTCGTTAAAACACTTTTAAATTGAAAAGTAGGCTTATTTTGTGATCACTCATATTCCCCTTCAAAAATCGATATTTTGACCGAAAACCTTGATGAAACTCAAAACCCTTATAACTTCGTTAAAACACGTTTAAATTGAAAAATAAGTTTATTTTGTGATCACTCATATTCCGCTTATAACTATTCGCTTATAACTTCGTTAAAACACGTTTAAATTGAAAAATAAGCTTATTTTGTGATCACTCATATTCCCCTTCAAGAATCAATATTTTGACCAAAAAACCTTGAAGAAACTAAAATCACTTATAACTTCGTTAATACACGTTTAAATTGAAAAATAATCTTATTTTGTGATCATTCATATTCCCCTTCAAGAATCAATATTTTGACCAAAAAACCTTGAAGAAACTAAAATCGCTTATAACTTCGCTAAAACACGTTTAAATTGAAAAATAATCTTATTTTGTGATCACTCATATTCCCCTTCAAAAATCGATATTTTGACTAAAAACCTTGAAAAAACTAAAATCGCTTATAACTTCGTTAAAACACGTTTAAATTGAAAAATAAGCTTATTTCGAGATCACTCATATTCCCCTTCAAAAATCGATATTTTGACCGAGAACCTTGATGAAACTTAAAACCCTTATAACTTCGTTAAAACACGTTTAAATTGAAAAATAGGCTTATTTTGTGATCACTCATATTCCTCTTCAAAAATCGATATTTTGACTGAAACCCTTGAAAAAACTAAAATCGCTTATAACTTCGTTAAAACACGTTTAAAATGAAAAATAAGCTTATTTCGAGATCACTCATACTCCCCTTCAAAAATCGATATTTTCACCTAAAACCTTGATGAAATTTAAAACCCTTATCACTTCGATAAAACACGTTTAAATTGAAAAATAAGCTTATTTTGTGATCATTCATATTCCCCCCCAAAAATCGATATTTTCACCGAAAACCCTGAAGAAACTTAAAACCCTTATAACTTCGTTAAAACACGTTTAAATTGAAAAATAGGCTTATTTTGTGATCACTCATATTCCCCTTCAACAATCGATATTTTGACTGAAAACCTTGAAAAAACTAAAATCGCTTATAACTTCGTTAAAACACGTTTAAATTGAAAAATAAGCTTATTTTGTGATCACTCATATTCCCCTTCAAAAATCGATATTTTGACCGAAAACCTTAATGAAACTTAAATCGCTTATAACTTCGTTAAAACACGTTTAAATTGAAAAATAAGCTTATTTTGTGATCACTCATATTCCCCTTCAAAAATCGATATTTTGACCGAAAACCTTGATGAAACTTAAAACCCTTATAACTTCGATAAAACACGTTTAAATTGAAAAATAAGTTTATTTTGTGATCACTCACTCCCCTTCAAGAATCAATATTTTGACCAAAAAACCTTGAAGAAACTAAAATCACTTATAACTTCGTTAATACACGTTTAAATTGAAAAATAATCTTATTTTGTGATCACTCATATTCCCCTTCAAGAATCAATATTTTGACCAAAAAACCTTGAAGAAACTAAAATCGCTTATAACTTCGCTAAAACACGTTTAAATTGAAAAATAAGCTTATTTTGTGATCACTCATATTCCCCTTCAAAAATCGATATTTTGACTAAAAACCTTGAAAAAACTAAAATCGCTTATAACTTCGTTAAAACACGTTTAAATTGAAAAATAAGCTTATTTTGTGATCACTCATATTCCCCTTCAAAAATCGATATTTTGACTGAAAACCTTGATGAAACTTAAAACCCTTATAACTTCGTTAAAACACGTTTAAATTGAAAAATAGGCTTATTTTGTGATCACTCATATTCCCCTTCAAAAATCGATATTTTGACCGAAAACCTTAATGATACTTAAATCACTTATTACTTCGTTAAAACACATTTAAATTGAAAAGTAAGCTTATTTATTCCCCTTCAAAAATCGATATTTTGACCGAGAACCTTGATGAAACTTAAAACCCTTATAACTTCGTTAAAACACGTTTAAATTGAAAAATAGGCTTATTTTGTGATCACTCATATTCCTCTTCAAAAATCGATATTTTGACTGAAACCCTTGAAAAAACTAAAATCGCTTATAACTTCGTTAAAACACGTTTAAATTGAAAAATAAGCTTATTTCGAGATCACTCATACTCCCCTTCAAAAATCGATATTTTGACTGAAAACCTTGATGAAACTTAAAACCCTTATCACTTCGATAAAACACGTTTAAATTGAAAAATAAGCTTATTTTGTGATCATTCATATTCCCCCCCAAAAATCGATATTTTCACCGAAAACCCTGAAGAAACTTAAAACCCTTATAACTTCGTTAAAACACGTTTAAATTGAAAAATAGGCTTATTTTGTGATCACTCATATTCCCCTTCAAAAATCTATATTTTGACCGAAAACCTTAATGATACTTAAATCGCTTATAACTTCGATAAAATACGTTTAAATTGAAAAATAAGCTTATTTTGTGATCACTCATATTCCCCTTCAAAAATCGATATTTTGACTGAAAACCTTGAAAAAACTAAAATCGCATATAACTTCGTTAAAACACGTTTAAATTGAAAAATAGACTTATTTTGTGATCACTCATATTCCCCTTCAAAAATCGATATTTTGACTGAAAACCTTGAAAAAACTAAAACCGCTTATAACTTACTTAAAACACGTTTAAATTGAAAAATAGGCTTATTTTGTGATCACTCATATTCCCCTTCAAAAATCGATATTTTGACTGAAAACCTTGAAAAAACTAAAATCGCTTATAACTTCGTTAAAACACGTTTAAATTGAAAAATAAGCTTATTTTGTGATCACTCATATTCCCCTTCAAAAATCGATATTTTGACTGAAAACCTTGATGAAACTTAAAACCCTTATAACTTCGTTAAAACACGTTTAAATTGAAAAATAAGCTTATTTTGTGATCACTCATATTCCCCTTCAAAAATCGATATTTTGACTGAAAACCTTGATGAAACTTAAAACCCTTATAACTTCGTTAAAACACGTTTAAATTGAAAAATAGGCTTATTTTGTGATCACTCATATTCCCCTTCAAAAATCGATATTTTGACTGAAAACCTTGAAAAAACTAAAATCCCTTATAACTTCGTTAAAACACGTTTAAATTGAAAAATAAGCTTATTTTGTGATCATTCATATTCCCCTTCAAAAATCGATATTTTGACTGAAAATCTTGAAAAAATTAAAATCGCTTATAACTTCGTTAAAACACGTTTAAATTGAAAAGTAGGCTTATTTTGTGATCACTCATATTCCCCTTCAAAAATCGATATTTTGACCGAAAACCTTAATGATACTTAAATAGCTTATAACTTCGTTAAAACACGTTTAAATTGAAAAATAAGCTTATTTTGTGATCACTCATATTCCCCTTCAAAAATCGATATTTTGACTGAAAACCTTGAAAAAACTAAAATCGCATATAACTTCGTTAAAACACGTTTAAATTGAAAAATAGGCTTATTTTGTGATCACTCATATTCCCCTTCAAAAATCGATATTTTGACTGAAAACCTTGAAAAAACTAAAATCGCTTATAACTTCGTTAAAACACGTTTAAATTGAAAAGTAGGCTCATTTTGTGATCCCTCATATTCCCCTTCAAAAATCGATATTTTTACCGAAAACCTTAATGATACTTAAATCGCTTATAACTTCGATAAATACGTTTAAATTGAAAAATAGGCTTATTTGTGATCACTCATATTCCCCTTCAAAAATCGATATTTTGACTGAAAACCTTGAAAAACTAAAATCGCATATAACTTCGTTAAAACACGTTTTAAATTGAAAAATAGGCTTATTTTGTGATCAATCATATTCCCCTTCAAAAATCGATATTTTGACTGAAAACCTTGAAAAAACTAAAACCGCTTATAACTTACTTAAAACACGTTTAAATTGAAAAATAGGCTTATTTTGTGATCACTCATATTCCCCTTCAAAAATCGATATTTTGACCGAAAACCTTGAAAAAACTAAAATCGCTTATAACTTCGTTAAAAACACGTTTAATTGAAAATAAGCTTATTTTGTGATCACTCAAATAGGCTTATTTTGTGATCACTCATATTTCCCTTCAAAAATCGATATTTTGACTGAAAACCTTGAAAAAACTAAAATCGCCTATAACTTCGTTAAAACACGTTTTAATTGAAGAATAGGCTTATTTTGTGATCACTCATATTCCCCTTCAAAAATCGATATTTTGACTGAAAACCTTGAAAAAACTAAAATCGCTTATAACTTCGTTAAAACACGTTTATATTGAAAAATAGGCTTATTTTGTGATCACTCATATTCCCCTTCAAAAATCGATATTTTGACCGAAAACCTTAATGATACTTAAATCACTTATAAATTCGTTAAAACACGTTTAAATTGAAAAATAAGCTTATTTTGTGATCACTCATACTCCCCTTCAAAAATCGATATTTTGACCGAAAAACTTGATGAAACTTAAAACCCTTATAACTTCGTTAAAACACGTTTAAATTGAAAAATAAGCTTATTTTGTGATCACTCATATTCCCCTTCAAAAATCGATATTTTGACCGAAAACCTTGATGAAACTTAAAACCCTTATAACTTCGATAAAACACGTTTAAATTGAGAAATAGGCTTATTTTGTGATCACTCATATTCTCCTTCAAAATCGATATTTTGACCGAAAACCTTGATGAAACTTAAAACCCTTATAACTTCGTTAAAACACACGGCTGAGCCGAATCTTAAATACCCTCCACCAGCAACTTTTGTATTAATTAATAAAATATTTGTAGAAATAAGTTTTCTCATGTCTTAAATAGAAAAATCCCAAGATTTAAACAGCTTAAATCTACTACAATTCCAAGATTTATTGAACATTAGAAACGCCACTTTCTTTTAAATTTTTATAGCGCCATAAGTTATGCTTTAGCGATATTTAGTATTTGCATGTATGCATGTATGTGAAAGATTTAAGGATTTTCAAAATACATACATATATATAATTTTGTTCTACACAAATTGATAATGCAAATAGTTAAATACGGTTAAAGCGCTTTTAGGGGCAGGACCTAGTATGAGAGATATGACCAAATATAGACCGATCGTAAAAAGTCTTTAAGCAAAATTTCTGTACATAAAAACTATATTTCAGTAAAATTTTGTATCTATATCGTAATTTAGTTATAAGTAATGTGTGTTCAAGTGATTTTCTGAAGGGACACTTGCATGGGACCCACCGCAACCATGTTATGAACCTATCGAGAAAAAATCTTGAAATATAATTTTTGTATACAAAACTATTATTTGTGCCAAATGTTGTATCAATGGCTTTATTTGGTAATGAGAAATGTGCTTTTAGGAGATTTTCGTAAAAGGACCTTGTATGGGAGCTATGACCAATTATGTATATAAAGACAAAATTTCAAAATTTTGTATTTATATAATGAATATTGTGCATTTAAGTGATTTTCTGGAGGGGACCTACTATGAGAGCTATGACCAAATATGGACCGATCGTAAAACAATTTTATAGTGTAATTTATGTATATAAGAGCAATATTTTTGCTAAATGTATGGATATCAAGATTTGGTAATGAGTTATGTGCGTTTAAGTGATTTTCGGGAAGGAACCTTGTATGGGAGCTATGACCAAGGATGGACCGATCGTGAAAACATTTTGAAATAACATTAAGTGTTTTTTGCATTACAAAATAATATTTATAAACAAAAATAGTATTTATTAATATCATTATTTGGTAATGAGTTATGTTCCTTTAAGTGTTTTTCTGAAAGGGACCTTGTATGGCAGCTATGATCAATTATGGATCGATAGGAAAACAATTTCACAGTAATATTTCTCTGTATATGAGCAATATTTCTGCCAAACTTTATATGGATATCTTAATTTAGTAATGAGTTATACGCGTTTAAGTGATTTTCGGGAGGGGACCTTGTATGGGAGCTATGACCAAATATGAACCGATCGGAAAAAACTTTCACAGTAATATTTCTATCCATATGGGCAATACTTATACCAAATTTTAGTAATGAATTATGCGCGTTTAAGTGATTTTCGGGAGGGGACCTTGTATGGGAGCTATGATCAATTATGGACCGATCGGAAAAAACTTTCACAGTAATATTTTTATGCATATGGTCAATACTTATACCAAATTTTGTATGGATATCTTAATTTAGTAATGAGTTATGCGCGTTTAAGTGATTTTCGGGAGGGGACCTTGTATGGGAGCTATGACCAATTTTGAACCGATCCAAAAACATTTTCGCAGTAATATTTCTATGCATGTGGGCAATTTTTATACCAAATTTTATATGGATATCTTAATTAAGTAGTGACTTATGCGCGTTTAAGTGATTTTCGGGAGGGGACCTTGTATGGGAGCTATGACCAATTATGGACCGATCGGAAAAAACTTTCACAGTAATATTTCTATGCATATGGGCAATACTTATACCAAATTTTATATGGATATCTTAATTTAGTAATGAGTTATGCGCGTTTAAGTGATTTTCGGGAGGGGACCTTGTATGGGAGCTATGACCAATTATGGACCGATCGGAAAAAACAGTAATATTTCTGTGCATATGGGCAATACTTGTACCAAATTTTATATGGATATCTTAATTTAGTAATGAGTTATGCGCGTTTAAGTGATTTTCGGGAGGGGACCTTGTATGGGAGCTACGACCAATTTTGAACCGATCGAAAAAAATTTTCGCAGTAATATTTCTATGCATGTGGGCAATTTTTATACCAAATTTTATATGGATATCTTAATTAAGTAGTGATTTATGCGCGTTTAAGTGATTTTCGGGAGGGGACCTTGTATGGGAGCTATGACCAATTATGGACCGATCGGAAAAAACTTTCACAGTAATATTTCTATGCATTTGGGCAATACTTATACCAAACTTTGTATAGATATCTTAATTTAGTAATGAGTTATGCGCGTTTAAGTGATTTTCGGGAGGGGACCTTGTATGGGAGCTATGACCAATTATGGACCGATCGGAAAAAACTTTCACAGTAATATTTCTGTGCATATGGGCAATACTTGTACCAAATTTTATATGGATATCTTAATTTAGTAATGAGTTATGCGCGTTTAAGTGATTTTCGGGAGGGGACCTTGTATGGGAGCTATGACCAATTATGGACCGATCGGAAAAAGCTTTCACAGTAATATTTCTATGCATATGGGCAACACTTATACCAAATTTTATATGGATATCTTAATTTAGTAATGAGTTATGCGCGTTTAAGTGATTTTCGGGAGGGGACCTTGTATGGGAGCTATGTCCAATTATGGACCGATCCAGAAAATTTTTCTCTGAAAGAATTCTATTGACATAAGATTTTAATATGTAAAATTTTGTGAAGATATCTACATTGTGATGGAAGTTATTAACGAAAACCCCGTTTTCCGGGAATATGTACTTTTGTATGGGAGGTATATGAAATTGTTGACCGATTCTGGCAATTTTCCGCACGGTTCAAGATCTTATGTAGAAACGAATGTATGGTGATTTTCATGGAATTATCTTGCATAGTTTTGGAGAAAATTACATTAGAATGTGTAAAAAATGCTTATTTTTTTCGAGGTTGTTTTAAATTTTGATTCATAACTTTTCCCGATGTGAACCTATTTTGCTCATTTTCAATACCAAACTGTACCGGATAATAATGAATGTTTCGGGTGAATTTGGTTAAATTATATTGCTTCGTTTCAACGTGAGCTTGTTTTACACAGACAGACAGACAGACAGACAGACGGACGGACGGACGGACAGACGGACATAGCTAAATCGACTCAGAATTTCATAAGGACCCGGAATATATATACTTTGTTGGGTCTCAGATGAATATTTCTTGGTGTTACACACGGAATGACAAAGTTATATATACCCTCTATCACCACTGATGGTGGTGGAGGGTATAAAAAGCTTATTTTGTGATCACTCATATTCCCCTTCAAAAATCGATATTTTGACTGAAAACCTTGATGAAACTTAAAACCCTTATAACTTCGTTAAAACACGTTTAAATTGAAAAATAGGCTTATTTTGTGATCACTCATATTCCCCTTCAAAATCGATATTTTGACCGAAAACCTTGATGAAACTTAAAACCCTTATAACTTCGATAAAACACGTTTAAATTGAAAAATAGGCTTATTTTGTGATCACTCATATTCCCCTTCAAAAATCGATATTTTGACTGAAAACCTTGATGAAACTTAAAACCCTTATAACTTCGTTAAAACACGTTTAAATTGAAAAATAGGCTTATTTTGTGATCACTCATATTCCCCTTCAAAATCGATATTTTGACTGAAAACCTTGAAAAAACTAAAATCGCCTATAACTTCGTTAAAACACGTTTTAATTGAAAAATAGGCTTATTTTGTGATCACTCATATTCCCCTTCAAAAATCGATATTTTGACTGAAAACCTTGATGAAACTTAAAACCCTTATAACTTCGTTAAAACACGTTTAAATTGAAAAATAGGCTTATTTTGTGATCACTCATATTCCCCTTCAAAAATCGATATTTTGACCGAAAACCTTAATGATACTTAAATCGCTTATAACTTCGATAAAATACGTTTAAATTGAAAAATAAGCTTATTTTGTGATCACTCATATTCCCCTTCAAAAATCGATATTTTGACCGCAAACCTTGATGAAACTTAAAACCCTTATAACTTCGTTAAAACACGTTTAAATTGAAAAATAGGCTTATTTTGTGATCACTCATATTCCCCTTCAAAAATCGATATTTTGACCGAAAACCTTGATAAAACTTAAAACCCTTATAACTTCGTTAAAACACGTTTAAATTGAAAAATAAGCATATTTTGTGATCACTCATATTCCCCTTCAAAAATCGATATTTTGACCGAAAACCTTGATGAAACTTAAAACCCTTATAACTTCGTTAAAACACGTTTAAATTGAAAAATAAGCTTATTTTGTGATCACTCATATTCCCCTTCAAAAATCGATATTTTGACTGAAAACCTTGATGAAACTTAAAACCCTTATAACTTCGTTAAAACACGTTTAAATTGAACAAGTTAGAGTGCTATATTCGGCTGAGCCGAATCTTAAATACCCTCCACCAGCTACTTTTATATTAATACTTTTCTAATTGATCAAATATTTGTAGAAATAAGATTTCTCATGTCTTAAATAGAAAAATACCAAGATTTAAACAACTTAAATCTATTACGATTCCAAGATTTATTGAACATTACAAACGCCATTTTCTTTTATATTTTTATAGCGCTTAGCAATATTTAGTAATTTGTATGTATGCATGTGTGTGTGAAAGATTTAAGGATTTTCAAAATACATATATATATATATATATAATTTTGTTCTACACAAATTGATAATGCAACTAGTTAAACACGGCTAAAGCGCTTTTAGGGGCAGGACCTACTATGTGAGATATGACCAAATATAGACCGATCGTAAAAAATTCTTTAAGCTAAATTTCTGTACATAAAAGCTATATTTCAGTAAAATTTTATATCTATATCGTAATTTAGTAATAAGTAATGTGTGTTTAAGTGATTTTCGGAAGGGAACCTTGTATGGGACCGACCGCACCCATGTTATGAGCCGATCGTGAGAAATCTTGAAATAGAATTTTTGTATACAAAACTAATATTTGTGGCAAATTTTGTATCAATAGCTTTATTTGGTAATGAGTAATGTGCGTTTAAGAGATTTTCGTAAAAGGACCTTGTATGAGAGCTATGACGAATTATATATAAAAACAAAATTTCAAAATTCTGTATCTATATCATTATTTGGTAATGAATATTGTGCATTTAAGTGATTTTCTGGAGGGGACCTAGTATGAGAGCTATGACCAAATATGGACCGATCGTAAAACAATTTTATAGTGTAATTTATGTATATAAGAGCAATAATTTTGCTAAATGTATGATATCAATATTTGGTAATGAATTATGTGCGTTTAAGTGATTTTCGGGAGGGAACCTTGTATGGGAGCTATGACCAATTTTGAACCGATCCAAAAAAATTTTCACAGTAATATTTCTATGCATGTGGGCAATTTTTATATCAAATTTTATATGGATATCTTAATTAAGTAATGATTTATGAGCGTTTAAGTGATTTTCGGGATGGGACCTTGTATGGGAGCTATGACCAATTATGGACCGATCGGAAAAAACTTTCACAGTAATATTTCTATGCATATTGGCAATACTTATACCAAACTTTGTATAGATATCTTAATTTAGTAATGAGTTATGCGCGTTTAAGTGATTTTCGGGAGGGGACCTTGTATGGGAGCTATGACCAATTTTGAACCGATCCAAAAAAATTTTCACAGTAATATTTCTATGCATGTGGGCAATTTTTATATAAAATTTTATATGGATATCTTAATTAAGTAATGATTTATGCGTGTTTAAGTGATTTTCGGGATGGGACCTTGTATGGGAGCTATGACCAATTATGGACCGATCGGAAAAAACATTCACAGTAATATTTCTATGCATATGGGCAATACTTATACCAAACTTTGTATAGATATCTTAATTTAGTAATGAGTTATGCGCGTTTAAGTGATTTTCGGGAGGGGACCTTGTATGGGAGCTGTTACCAATTATGGACCGATCGGAAAAAACTTTCACAGTAATATTTCTGTGTATATGGGCAATACTTATACCAAATTTTATATGGATATCTTAATTTAGTAATGAGTTATGCGCGTTTATGTGATTTTCGGGAGGGGACCTTGTATGGGAGGTATGACCAATTATGGACCGATCCGAAAAAACTTTCACAGTAATATTTCTATGCATATGGGCAATACTTATACCAAAGTTTGTATGGATATCTTAATTTAGTAATGAGTTATGCGCGTTTATGTGATTTTCGGGAGGGGACCTTGTATGGGAGCTATGACCAATTATGGACCGATCCGAAAAAACTTTCACAGTAATATTTCTATGCATATGGGCAATACTTATACCAAAGTTTGTATGGATATCTTAATTTAGTAATGAGTTATGCGCGTTTAAGTGATTTTCGGGAGGGGACCTTGTATGGGAGCTATGACCAATTTTGAACCGATCGGAAAAATTTTTCACAGTAATATTTCTATGCATGTGGGCAATTTTTATATCAAATTTTATATGGATATCTTAATTAAGTAATGATTTATGCGCGTTTAAGTTATTTTCTGGATGGGACCTTGTATGGGAGCTATGACCAATTATGGACCGATCCGACAAAACTTTCACAGTAATATTTCTATGCATATGGACAATACTTATACCAAATTTTATATGGATATCTTAATTTAGTAATGAGTTATGCGCGTTTAAGTGATTTTCGCGAGGGGACCTTGTATGGGAGCTATGTCCAATTATGGACCGATCCAGAAAATTTTTCTCTAAAAGAATTTTATTGACATAAGATTTTAATTTGTAAAATTTTGTGAAGATATCAACATTCTGACGGAAGTTATTAACGAAAAACCCATTTCCCGGGAATATGTACTTTTGTATGGGAGGTATATGAAATTGTGGACCGATTCTGGCAATTTTCTGCACGGATCAAGATCTTGTGTAGAAACGAATGTATGGTGATTTTCATGGAATTATCTTGCATAGTTTTGGAGAAAATTACATTAGAATGTGTACAAAATGCTTATTTTTTTCGATGTTGTTTTAAATTTTGATTCATAACTTCTCCCGATGTGAACCGATTTTGCTCATTTTCAATACCAAACTGTACCGGATAACAATGAATATTTTGGGTGAATTTGGTTAAATTATATTGCTTCGTTTTAACGTGAGCGTGTTTTACACAGACAGACAGACAGACGGACGGACGGACGGACGGACAGACGGACATAGCCAAATCGACTCAGAATTTCATAAGGACCCAGAATATATATACTTTGTTGGGTCTCAGATGAATATTTCTTGGTGTTACACACGGAATGACAAAGTTATATATACCCTCTATCACCACTAATGGTGGTGGAGGGTATAAAAATAAGCTTATTTTGTGATCACCCATATTCCCCTTCAAAAATCGATATTTTGACCGAAAAACTTGATGAAACTTAAAACCCTTATAACTTCGTTAAAACACGTTTAAATTGAAAAATAAGCTAATTTTGTGATCACTCATATTCCCCTTCAAAAATCTATATTTTGACCGAAAACCTTGATGAAACTTAAAACCCTTATAACTTCGATAAAATACGTTTAAATTGAAAAACAAGTTAGAGTGCTATATTCGGCTGAGCCGAATCTTAAATACCCTCCACCAGCAACTTTTGTATTAATTAATAAAATATTTGTAGAAGTTTCTCATGTCTTAAATAGAAAAATCCCAAGATTTAAACAGCTTAAATCTACTACAATTCCACGATTTATTGAACATTAGAAACGCCACTTTCTTTTAAATTTTTATAGCGCCATAAGATATGCTTTAGCGATATTTAGTATTTGCATGTATGCATGTGTGTGAAAGATTTAAGGATTTTCAAAATACATACATACATATATATAATTTTGTTCTACACAAATTGATAATGCAAATAGTTAAATACGGTTAAAGCGCTTTTAGGGGCAGGACCTAGTATGAGAGATATGACCAAATATAGTCCGATCGTAAAAATTCTTTAAGCAAAATTTCTGCACATAAAAACTATATTTCAGTAAAATTTTGTATCTATATCGTAATTTAGTAATAAGTAATGTGTGTTCAAGTGATTTTCTGAAGGGACACTTGCATGGGACCCACCGCAACCATGTTATGAACCTATCGAGAAAAAATCTTGAAATATAATTTTTGTATATAAAACTATTATTTGTGCCAAATGTTGTATCAATGGCTTTATTTGGTAATGAGAAATGTGCTTTTAGGACAAAGTTTTAAGACAAAATTTCAAAATTTTGTATTTATATAATGAATATTGTGCATTTAAGTGATTTTCTGGAGGGGACCTACTATGAGAGCTTTGACCAAATATGGACCGATCGTAAAACAATTTTATAGTGTAATTTATGTATATAATAGCAATATTTTTTGCTAAATGTATGGATATCAAGATTTGGTAATGAGTTTAAGTGATTTTCGGGAAGGAACCGTGTATGGGAGCTATGACCAAGGATGGACCGATCGTGAAAAAATTTTGAAATAACATTAAGTGTTTTTTGCATTACAAAATAATATTTATGAACAAAAATAGTATTTATTAATATCATTATTTGGTAATGAGTTATGTTCCTTTAAGTGTTTTTCTGAAAGGGACCTTGTATGGGAGCTATGATCAATTATGGATTGATAGGAAAACAATTTCACAGTAATATTTCTCTGTATATGAGCAATATTTCTGCCAAACTTTATATGGATATCTTAATTTAGTAATGAGTTATACGCGTTTAAGTGATTTTCGGGAGGGGACCTTGTATGGGAGCTATGACCAATTATGAACCGATCGGAAAAAACTTTCACAGTAATATTTCTATGCATATGGGCAATACTTATACCAAATTTTATATGCATATCTTAATTTAGTAATGAATTATGCGCGTTTAAGTGATTTTCGAGAGGGGACCTTGTATGGGAGCTATGACCAATTATGGACCGATCGGAAAAAAATGTCACAGTAATATTTTTGTGAATATGAGTAATACTTGTACCAAATTTTATATCGATATCTTAATTTAGTAATGAGTTATGCGCGTTTAAGTGATTTTCGGGAGGGGACCTTGTATGGGAGCTATGATCAATTATGGACCGATCGGAAAAAACTTTCACAGTAATATTTTTATGCATATGGTCAATACTTACACCAAATTTTGTATGGATATCTTAATTTAGTAATGAGTTATGCGCGTTTAAGTGATTTTGTATGGGAGCTATGTCCAATTATGGACCGATCCAGAAAATTTTTCTCTGAAAGAATTCTATTGACATAAGATTTTAATATATAAAATTTTGTGAAGATATCTACATTGTGATGGAAGTTATTAACGAAAAACCCGTTTTCCGGGAATATGTACTTTTGTATGGGAGGTATATGAAATTGTTGACCGATTCTGGCAATTTTCTGAACGGTTCAAGATCTTATGTAGAAACGAATGTATGGTGATTTTCATGGAATTATCTTGCATAGTTTTGGAGAAAATTACATTAGAATGTGTAAAAAATGCTTATTTTTTTCGAGGTTGTTTTAAATTTTGATTCATAACTTTTCCCGATGTGAACCGATTTTGCTCATTTTCAATACCAAACTGTACCGGATAACAATGAATATTTTGGGTGAATTTGGTTAAATTATATTGCTTCGTTTTAACGTGAGCGTGTTTTACACAGACAGACAGACAGACGGACGGACAGACGGACATAGCTAAATCGACTCAGAATTTCATAAGGACCCGGAATATATATACTTTGTTGGGTCTCAGATGAATATTTCTTGGTGTTATACACGGAATGACAAAGTTATATATACCCTCTATCACCACTGATGGTCGTGGAGGGTATAATAAGCTTATTTTGTGATCACTCATATTCCCTTTCAAAAATCGATATTTTGACTGAAAACCTTGATGAAACTTAAAACCCTTATAACTTCGTTAAAACACGTTTAAATTGAAAAATAGGCTTATTTTGTGATCACTCATATTCCCCTTCAAAATCGATATTTTGACCGAAAACCTCGATGAAACTTAAAACCCTTATAACTTCGTTAAAACACGTTTAAATTGAAAAATAAGCTTATTTGGTGATCACTCATATTCCCCTTCAAAAATCGATATTTTGACCGAAAACCTTGATGAAACTTGAAACCCTTATAACTTCATTAAAACAAGTTTAAATTGAAAAATAGGCTTATTTTGTGATCACTCATATTCCCCTTCAAAAATCGATATTTTGACCGAAAACCTTGATGAAACTTAAAACCCTTATAACTTCGATAAAACACGTTTAAATTGAAAAATAGGCTTATTTTGTGATCACTCATATTCCCCTTCAAAAATCGATATTTTGACTGAAAACCTTGATGAAACTTAAAACCCTTATAACTTCGTTAAAACACGTTTAAATTGAAAAATAGGCTTATTTTGTGATCACTCATATTCCCCTTCAAAAATCGATATTTTGACCGAAAACCTTGATGAAACTTAAAACCCTTATAACTTCGTTAAAACACGTTTAAATTGAAAAATAGGCTTATTTTGTGATCACTCATATTCCCCTTCAAAATCGATATTTTGACCGAAAACCTTGATGAAACTTAAAACCCTTATAACTTCGTTAAAACACGTTTAAATTGAAAAATAAGCTTATTTTGTGATCACTCATATTCCCCTTCAAAAATCGATATTTTGACCGAAAACCTTGATGAAACTTAAAACCCTTATAACTTCGATAAAACACGTTTAAATTGAAAAATAAGCTTATTTTGTGATCACTCATATTCCCCTTCAAAAATCGATTATTTTGTGATCACTCATATTCCCCCCCAAAATCTATATTTTGACCGAAAACCCTGAAGAAACTTATAACCCTTATAACTTCGTTAAAACTCGTTTAAATTGAAAAATAAGCTTATTTTGTGATCATTCATATTCCCCTTCAAAAATCGATATTTTGACAGAAAACCTTAATGAAACTTAAATCGCTTATAACTTCGTTAAAACACGTTTAAATTGAAAAATAGGCTTATTTTGTGATCACACATATTCTCCTTCAAAAATCGATATTTTGACCGAAAACCTTGATGAAACTTAAAACCTTTATAACTTCGATAAAACACGTTTAAATTGAAACAAGAGAGAGTGTTATATTCGGCTGTGCCGAATCTCATATACCCACCATCAAACCGTATGCATAAAAAGGATATTACTCATCAAATTAGCTGATGAGGACCTTATATGAAAGATAGGGTTAATAATTGACCGTTTTTCATAACAAAATTTTAGACCAATTTTGGTTCATACAAAACATCTTTACATCGAATGTCACTTCCCGACATCGAATATCACTTCCCGAAATTCCGCATGAAATTGGGTAGGAAGATTTATGTTCCTACCCAATGTTCACGTATTTTTAAGTCAGCAGAGATCATTAAAGTAATTTTCTTATGGACCGATCCTCAATACATTTGGTTTTAACTCGTATAAAAAATATGTATGTGTGTCGAATTTCATTGCTTTTCTGTATTTTTAAGCCAGTAATTATTGTTTAAGTAATTTGAAGGGCACCTTATATGGGGCCAATTATAAACCGATCCACATAAAGTTTGATAGAAACTTTATGTGTGTCGAATTTCATCACTATACTCGTATTTTTAAGCCAGTAATGAGCGTTCAAGTCATATTCTTAATTGTTATACTAGTATTTTTAAGCCAGTAATGAACGTTAAACCAATTTTTTGAAGGGGCCTAATATGGGGGGTAGGGTCAATTATGGACCGATCCTCATAAAATTTGGTAGAGAGGTTTTTGATCATAAGAGACTTACTTATGTCAAATTTTATTGTTATACTAGTATTTTTAAGCCAGTAATGAGCGTTAAACCAATTTTCTGAAGGGGCCTTATATGGGGAGTAGGGTCAATTATGGACCGATCCTCATAAAACTTGGTAGGGAGATTTTGGATCAAATGAAACTTATTTATGTCGAATGCCCATTAAAGCTGTTTTTCGGGGGTCCACTTGTATGGGGGCTATCCGAAAACGTGGACCGATATTGCCCATCTTCAATACCAAACAAACCTTACCTATAGAGAATATTTGTGGAAAATTTCAATCCTTTATCTCACTCCGTTCGGACTCTATCGACAGACAGACAGACGGACGGACGGAAGGACAGACATGGCTAGATCGTCTTAGAATTAACAAGGACCCAGAATATACATACTTTTGTGGGTCTATGACCAATATTTCGATGTGTTACAAACGGAATGACAAAATCAATATACCCCCCATCTTTTTTGATGGTGGGTATAAAAATAAGCTTATTTTGTGATCACTCATATTCCCCTTCAAAAATCGATATTTTGACCGAAAATCTTGATGAAACTTAAAACCCTTATAACTTCGATAAAACACGTTTAAATTTAAATTGAAAAATAAGCTTATTTTGTGATCACTCATATTCCCCTTCAAGAATCAATATTTTGACCGAAAACCTTGAAGAAACTAAAATCGCTTATAACTTCGTTAAAACACGTTTAAATTGAAAAACAAGTTAGAGTGCTATATTCGGCTGAGCCGAATCTTAAATACCCTCCACCAGCTACTTTTATATTAATACTTTTCTAATTGATCAAATATTTGTAGAAATAAGTTTTCTCATGTCTTAAATAGAAAAAATCCCAAGATTTAAACAGCTTAAATCTATTACAATTCCATGATGATGTATGCATGTGTGTGAAAGATTTAAGGATTTTCAAAATACATATATATAATTTTATTCTACACTAATTGATAATGCAACTAGTTAAATACGGTTAAAGCGCTTTTAGGGGCAGGACCTAGTATGGGAGATATGACCAATTATAGACCGATCGTAAAAAACTCTTTAAGCAAAATTTCTGTTCATAAAAGCTATATTTCAGTCAAATTGATTTTCTGAAGGGAACCTTGTATGGGACCGACCGCACTCATGTATGTTATGAACCGATCGTGAAAAAATCTTGAAACTGAATTTTTGTATACAAAACTAATATTTGTGTCAAATTTTGTATCAATAGCTTTATTTGGTAATGAGTAATGTGCGTTTAAGAGATATTCGTAAAAGGACCTTGTATGTTAGCTATGACAATTATGTATATAAAGATAAAATTTCAAAATTTTGTATCTATATCATTATTTGGTAATGAATATTTAAGTGATTTTCTGGAGGGGACCTGGTATGAGAGAAAATTTACAGTAATATTTTTGTGTATATGAGCAACACTTGTACCAAATTTTATGTGGATATCTTAATTTTGTAATGAGTTATGTGCGTTTAAGTGATTTTCGGGAGGGGACCTTGTATGGGAGCTATGACCAATTATGGACCGATCGAAAAAAACTTTAATAGTAATATTTCTGTATGCGAGAGCAATACTTGTACCAAATTTTATATGTATATCTTAATTTAGTAATGAGTTATGGGCGTTTAAGTGATTTTCGGGAGGGGACCTTATATGGGAGCTATGATCAATTATGGACCGATCGGAAAAAAAATGTCGCAGTAATGTTTCTGTGCGTATGAGTAATACTTGTACCAAATTTGATATGGATATCTTAATTTAGTAATGAGTTATGTGCGTTTAAGTGATTTTCGGGAGGGGACCTTATATGAGAGCTATGACCAATTATGGACCGATCGGAAAAAAAATTCACAGTAATATTTCTGTGCATATGAGTAATACTTGTACAAAATTTTATATTGATATCTTAATTTAGTAATGAATTATTTGCGTTTAAGTTATTTTCGGGAGGGGACCTTGTGTGGGAGCTATGTCCAATTATGGACCGATCCAGAACATTTTTTCTCTGAATGAATGCTATTGACATAAGATTTTAATTTGTAAAATTTTGTAAAGATTTCGATATTGTGACGGAAGTTATTAACAAAAAACCCATTTTCCGGGAATATGTACTTTTGTATGGGAGGTATATGAAATTGTGGACCGATTCTGGCAATATTCAGCAGAAGTCAAGCTCCTGTGTAGAAACGAATGTGTGGTAATTTTCATGGAATTATCTTGCATAGTTTTTGAGAAAATTACATCAGAATGTCGAGGTTGTTTCAAATTTTGATTCATAACTTTTCCCGGTGTTAACCGATTTTGCTCATTTTCAATACCAAACTGCCTAGGACAATAATAAATATTTTGGGTGAATTTCGTTAATTTTTGTTGCTTCGTGTTAACGTGAGAATGTTTTATACAGACAGACAGACGGACGGACGGACAGACGAACATAGCTAAAACGACTCAGAATTTCATAAGGTCCAAGAATATATAAACTTTGTTGGGTCTCAGATGAATATTTTACTGTTTTTTTACTGTTTTAATTGATCAAATATTTATAGAAATAAGTTTTCTCATGTTTTAAATAGAAAAACCCCAAGAGTTAAACAGCTTAAATCTGTTACAATTCCAAGATTTTTTGAACATTACAAACCCCATTTTCTTTTATATTTTTATAGCGCCCTAAGATATGCTTTAACGATACTTAATAATTTGTGTGAAAAACTTAAGGAAATTCAAATTTTCGGGGCAGGACCTAGTACAGGAGATATGACCAATTGTGGATGTATATAAAAACTATATTTCAGTCAAATTTTGTATCTATATCGTAATTTAGTAATAAGTAATGTGTGTTTAAGTGATTTTCGGAAGGGAACCTTGTACGGGACCGATCGCAACCATATTATGAACCGATCGTGAAAAAATCTTAAAATATAATTTTTGTATACAAAACTAATATTTGTGCCAAATTTTGTGTCAATAGCTTTAATTGGTAATGAGTAATGTGAGTTTAAGAGATTTTCGTAAAAGGACCTTGTATGTGAGCTATGACCAATTATGTATATAAAGACAAAATTTCAAAATTCTGTATCTATATCATTATTTGGTAATGAATATTGTGCATTTAAGTGATTTTCTGGAGGGGACCTAGTATGAGAGCTATGACCAAATATGGACCGATTGCAAAACAATTTTATAGTGTAATTTATGTATATAAGAGCAATATTTGTGCTAAATGTTTATATATCAATATTTTGTAATGAGTTATGTGCGTTTAAGTGATTTTCGGGAGGGGACCTTGTATGGGAGCTATGACCAATTATGGACCGATCCGAAAAAAACTTCTATAATAACATTTCTGTATATGTGAACAATACTTGTACCAAATTTTATATGGATATCTTAATTTAGTAATGAGTTATGTGCGTTTAAGTGATTTTCGGAAGGGGACCTTGTACGGGAGCTATGACCAATTATGGACCGATCGGAAAAAAATTCCATAGTAATATTTCTATATGTGAGAGCAATACATGTACCAAACTTTATATGGATATTTTAATTTAGTAATGAGTTATGTGTGTTTAAGTGATTTTCGGGAGGGGACCTCGTATGGGAGCTATGACCAATTATGGACCGATCGGAAAAAAATTTCATAGTAATTTTTCTGTATATGTGAGCAATACTTGTACCAAATTTTATATGGATATCTTGATTTAGTAATGAGTTATGTGCGTTTAAGTGAATATACACAAGGCAATGAAACATACGAAACGAAAAACTCATAAAAAAAGCAAAAACAAAATACTCAACGCAATGAAACCAACAGACATCCAAACATACGAAACTGAATGCACCAAGAAACAAAAACAATATACACAAGGCAATGAAACACACAGCCATCCAAACATATGAAACGAATACTCAATAAATAAGCAGTGTTGTTGTTGTTGCTTGTATCAAAGCATGAAAAAAATATGTAGTCTTTTTTATGAAATTTTCAGAGGTTGTCTCGGATTTTTGCTCATATCTCCGGTATTTATGGACCGGTTTTGTTGATTTTAAATAGCAATCTTCTCGAAAGCATGTCTAACAGAATTATTGAAGATTTGGATCTCACCCATATCTGGGGTCCTCTAAAAACTGATTTCAACAAACACACAGACGGACAGACAGACGGACAGACAGACAGACAGACAGACGGACAGACGGACTGACGGACATAGCTTAATCAACTCCGCTACCTCTAAGGATCCAGAATATATATACTTTATGGGGTCGGGAAATTATATTATAGAAATTACAAAAAAAAAACAATATACACAAGGCAATGAATGAAACACACAGCCATCCAAACATACGAAATTGAATGTACCAAGAAACGAAAACAATATACACAAGGCAATGAAACACACAGCCATCCAAACATACGAAACGAAATACTCAAAAAAAAACAAAAACAAAATACAAAGGCAATGAATAAGCAGTGTTGTTGTTGTTTATTTTTTATGAAATTTTCAGAGGTTGTCTCAGATTTTTGCTTATATCTCCGTTGTTTATGAACGGATTTTGCTGATTTTAAATAGGAAACTTCTCGAAAGCATGTCTTATAGAATTATTGAAGACTTGGATCCCGAAGATATCTGGGGTCTTCAGAAAACTGATTTCAACAGACAGACGGACAGACAGACAGACAGACAGACAGACAGACAGACAGACAGACATACATACAGACGGACGGACAGACAGACGGACAGACAGACGGACATGGCTTAATCGACTCCGCTATCTATAAGGATTCAGAATATATATACTTTTCGGGGTCGGAAAATTATATTTTGGAAATTACAAACGGAATGACAAACTTATATATACCCTTCTCACGAAGGTGAAGGGTATAAAAATGAGAAATAGAGTAGGAGAAAGATTAGAACTTGAATTTTGAACTCGTCTATGTTTTGTATAGAGTGATCCCTGAGAAAGTTCGATATAGATCGAGAGAAGTTGATATCGAGATCAAGAGATCAATCTATAACCTTCAACCTTCATCGAATGCATCTTTCCGAAAAGAAGTCTAGTAGGTGTCACGTAGAGCGAGCTCTATGAAAGCCCTACTGGTTGTAGAGAAGTAAATTATTGGATACTTGGAAAGTTGCAAGTTAATCATAATTTCCATAACTTTAGAGAGTGTAGAACCACTTATTAAGCGATAATTTTCAGGGTTATAAGCGTTACATTAGCAATCTTACAGCACGCAGGAATTCGCCAACATGGTATATAATTAGATTCAAAGTCGTTGTCTCCAAACTATGCATTTCTTAATTAGAAAGAAAATACGTTGTGAGAAAAGATTTGGAATTTAAAAATTTTGTAATAGAATCTATTATTACAAACCTAATTTTGTACTAATGAATTCCTGCAATAAAATTTTACAATTTCCTTTTAAGGCCGTAAATATTTAAGACTACCCCAATATAAAATTTCAAAAAATGTAGGACTAAGAAAACTATTTCAAGAATGCATTATTAATTACGAACGTCTGTATGTATGTATGTAAATGACATGCACCACAAATACATATGTATATATTTATCAAAAATGTCATTTCCTATATAAATAGTGAGTAGGAAAAACATTTCCAGTTAATTTTCCCAGGAAAATTAGAACATTTAGTTTGTTGTTCATTTGTTGTTGAAAAAGGGTGCATATATTATTTTATTGTACGTACAAGTACACACTCGCATTAGTATTTATTTTAAATATTAACAAATTGTATCTGTTTTAATAAAGAGATAATGAGATGGCAAAGGTAATTATAATTCTACAAGTTGTGTTCCATATAAAACATGCTAATTAACTGAAATCAATTAACACACTTTTATTAAAACACTAAAATTCTCATTAAAATTAATATACTTGTGGCAATTTTCAAACTAAAACATTTGAAATGGGTATTTCAGAAATGCGATAAGTGGTGTTGTTATAAGTGGAATATAGAGAGCACTATAGTAAATTATTAGGGCAGCTGGTAATTACTTTAAATGAACAGGTGATAATTTTTGATTTTAGCACCATAACTGAATCGGATTATATCTCATCCATATCCGATATAATATTGAACTAAACTAGGGCTAGAATCATTGAATTTATTGTGAAAATATCAACCCTCTTTGTGCATAAATGGACTTTCTTATTTTGAAGTCAATAGCTCAGACATAGTTGAACTAAGCAGAGAATATATTAGCTCATTTTTTGATTTGTCAGTTATGTCAGAACTGCTTGAATCTCAGATTCTAATAGACTTCCTTATTTTGACAGATATGTTGGAACTATTTGGATCTCAGGTTCTAATAGACTCGTTATTCTTTAAACAATCTTGAAGTTTTCCCTCGGATCAGATTTTAATATTTCAATTATAACATATAGTTCCAACACAAAAATATTTGGATTTCAGGTACCAATAGACTGACTCATTAATAAACATTCAAAATTCGTTAAACAATCTTGAAGTTCTTTATATACCAGATAAAACACTATTTTTCTCTAAGATTATATTTGAATACTTCAATTAAAACATATAGTTCCAACTCCGAACTATTTGGATCTCAGGTTCTAATAGATTCAAAGTTTGTAAAACAATCTTTAAGTTCTTTAGACGGAAGATTAATAACTAATTTCAGATGTAAATGTTTCAATTATAACATATAGTTCCAACTACTGTGGTTTATGTTTAAAATATCAGAATGAAGCAGGAAGGAAACCAGCTTAGCCTTTGTCGGGGAAGGTGAGCGGTAGTCAACGGATAGTGTTTGGAATTTCAAGCGTCACTTGATCTGATGAATTTTTTGTCAACTGCTAGGCCAAGAGATCAGTATGACAATGGAAAAAGAGTATACTTGATGATCAGTTCTGAAGTTCTCAGAATCTTCTCATTGCAATAGGAAGATTTTCCAAGTTCTTGTTGCCCTAGATATTGTTGTTTGGACATTCAAAAATTAAGTTTAACAAAGTATACGTCAGATCCGAAAAATTCACTTATGCCGCTATAGGGACTGATGTGCGCTTCTTTTCATGGAAACTATTGGTGGAAAACCTCTATATACCGACGTATGAAAATAATTATATTCCAATGTTTAGAAACTCCGTTTTTGGAAGTCTTTCTTCAGGAAATTTTAATTAGTATTTCGGGGGATTTAATATCTGGAATAATAGTACTCCCAAGATATTTGGATCTAATTTTGAAGAAAGCCTGGCAATGTGAGAAAATATATTCCAGCGTTTCAAAGTGCTCTCAGCATACTCTGCATTCTTAATCCGTTTTTCCAACTTTGTGTCATTGCGCCCGAGAGTACATATCATCATACTCGGTCTTTCATTTCTGAAGAGTCTTCACTATGAAGTGGCTTCCCGCTCTGCACTCGATGGGGTCATTTCATAAGTCAATGGAAAACGTATTACACTTTGTCCAAGTTTATGTAATTGAACCCGTGAGTCTACTATAGTATATACCATCATACTCGGACTCTAATTTCTGAGGAGGCTTCAAGATCTCGATGGGATCACTTCACTTCCTAAAGCTTCCTTCCATTTGTGGTAAACTCACTACTACATATCCCCTAGTGGCCTGGTATGCAGAGTTTTCTCTCCTACCTTAGGCCAATGTCACACATTTATTGGTCAATTCACCTTAAGATAAGAGCAGCTCAGCAGTGAGCTCGGCCGCCTCTTATCTTGCTAATAATGTTTCTAAAGACTTTAGTTGGATCAGATTACGTTACGTGGGTTACTCGCGAGTTCACTCGGATATGATACTTTTAAAATTGCCATTCCCTTATGTTGAGAGAATGGTTAGTCCCCCCAAATTTCGTTGAGTAATGGGTTCTTGCGGTCCCCGTGAAAACCAGCCGTGACTAGTGACGCATCTCTGAGACAGTCCAGTTCATGGGATAGAGCTATACCAAGATAGAGTAGCATGTGCTCTTGCAAGGCTGATTCCTGCTTCCGTGCCCCTTTCTGTCTTTGAACCCTCTGTGTAGATTGAGATCACGTTAGTGTTCGCGGCTCAGTTATCCCTTGTCGGTATTCTGGTCTTGAATGATCTATTAAAATTCAGTGTAGATAGTATTTAGACGGTTTCCTGCTCCCTGATTGGCCTGCATATCTTTTGTAGGATGCTGCCACGTCCTATACGATCATGCATCAGTCCGTTCGACTGTTTAAGTCGTAGAGCAGATTTAACAAAAATGCATTTGATATGTATGTACAATGCATGGTTTAAGATCCCATAATTTCCCAAAGGTTTTCTTACATATATAGAAGGTACACAGTGCCTTCTTCATTCGACTCTCAGCATTATGTTTCCACGAAAGCGTGGAGTCTAAAATTACGCCAAAATATTTTGCTTCGCTTGAGATATTCAGAATGGCCAAACGTTTAGATCTGAATTCTGGGATTTTGTATCTCCTGGTAAAATAAACCAGTTCGGCTTTGGCAGGGTTGACATCCAGACCGATTTCCCTCACCGATGACCATGATAGTAGAACGCCGAGGGCTGATTCCATGAATTCAATTATTGTGGGAAGAAATTTCCCTTGAATAAGAAGCACAACGTCAACAGCATATGCGACTACTTTGAAACCCATCCTACTGAGTCTGAAAAGGACAAGTTTCCACAGGAGTGGAGAGATGAGACCACGTTGTGGTGTGCTCCATGTCACAACTTTCCTTGTCTTGCCAATACCCATATTAGAGTTAATGGACCTACTCTTGAGCATGTTTTCTGTCCAAGTTTGTATTCGCTGATAAACACCTAGATCATACAATGCAGCTATTATCAAAAATTTATCCCATATGTACATATGTATCCCTGACATCAATGATTGCCATCACCCATAGTAGGGCACGCAAAATTATACAGAATTAGCGAGTTGTGAAAATGTAGAAACCAATTTCAAGAAAAAAATGTTGAACTACTTTTTAAACTGGTCTTCTTTGAAATTCATTTGAATACCAAATACCCAGAAGAGCCATGGAGAAGGAGAATCTTTGACTTAAGTATTCAAAATGCAAAATGAAAACAATAAATATTTATTTTAAAGATACGCGCGAGCACAAGTTAAACACATCATACACATTTATATTTATGCACAAATACAACAATAAAGGCACAACAACTACATACAATAAGTAGATACTGTAATAACGTGAAATGAGAGTTTGGACACCTTTCCAATGTTGTATAAAATATTTATGTTCAAATAGGCAAGCGAACAAATGGAATGAACGGTTGAATTGTATTTGTTTAACAAACTTACCGTTAACAATTAACACATCCGTAATTGGAGGCGCACTTAAATACACAAACACTTATTTACACCCTCACTCACTCGCATACACTTACGCACATATACATACTTCATTTATTTTAATTTCATACTGTGATCCGTTCATTCATTGTATTGGTTGGTAGGACACATTTGCATTTTAAACGATTTTGTTTCGCTTTTGTAAATTTTTTGTTTGTTCTTCTCCGAAAGAAATTTTTTGACTGCATAATTGAAAATAAAATAAAAATTAATTGAAATAGGAGTTTGGTATGGAACGTTTATGGATACTGCTGTGAAGATATTGAGAATTGAAACGTGAGTAAGGTTAACAGTGAAGGACATTGTCAAGCAATTATTGTGTATGAATATTCGGAACTTCATTTCACTGTACCTTGCGGAATCTTCATCGAAAGTTTTAAGTAACGGAATTCATAGCAGATTTCCTTAATCGTTGTTAGGATTTAGCTACCACCTCTATGCTCATAGCTTAAATTAGAATCTCATAACATAGGAGATGTTGTACCTAGGTTGCGCAATCTACCCTGCGTCCTGTAATACCTATAAGACGTTTTAAAGACTTCTTCTCCAGTGGCCAGAGTACTAACGTTGGAATGAATCCAATTGATTAGACATTTCGACTTTATTGGAGTTGAAGCCTTGATGAAAGACTGTCTTCGTAAAGGTTAGTAATCGAAGTCTTGAGATTTGATTGTCGTATTATTCTCTACTATAGACTATATCGACGACCTAACTTTATACCTGGCTAAAATCACTGAAGAAAATACAAAACAGAAACCATAATACTTTTTGAACCACCTGTGTATATCGGCAGATCGGAAGGCACACTGAAACAGCTTGTCCCTCATTATGAACATTTCTTATAGCCGTTGAACATTGGATTTAGTCCCCTAGTAAATCTTGGTGTATTGCAATCCTGGGGAATAGAGGCGCTACCAATACCTCTAGTCTACCGGGACTATAAACTGGTGATGATCAAATATATCCTCGGCCTTTCCTTGTAATGATTTGACATGGGGTCTAACCAGAGTACCATATAATCTGGCACTACGGGTGGCCGGTTTCCCACAGGACCTAGTCCTGACCGATCAATTGGTTGAGGTACCTTTGGGATCCACGTAGTGGCTGTGGTTTATACCCAAATTCGCGTGGGGAGAATGACTGATATTTCCAAATGCCAATTATGTCTTGATTCTCTCTCCGGTGCTGTTGCCATCTCAACAGATGTCACTGGGTGATGTGACAGAGCAACTTATGCTGGATTCCTGAATGCGTTGAGTATCTCTTACTCTTCGCGTAGTAGGGCGCCAGTATAAGTTGGGGAATTTTCAGGTTGATACTTGGTAGTTGCCTGTCATTCCGTAGATCGTTCTTTATGGTCTGAGAATGGAACTAATGTAATTGGTGAACGATCGGGAAAGACTCCTCCGCTAGACAGGAGACTAGTACTGATTTAGTAGACCTTTTACTTTAGGGAAGCTCTCTGTGCTGTTGAAATCTCAACAGGATTCATATTGTTTCATGTTACGCGACTTATGGTTGAGGTCCACCACTCAACTTGTCGGGGCAATTATTGGGTTCGAATTGACTTTGGAAATTTCTACATCATTTGTCACATTATCTGACATAAAGAGGGATCCTGATTTATTGGCTGAATATTTCGGACTACCAAATACGTCTCCAGGTGCTGTTGCCGAATCAACAGAGCGATCTCAGTAGTGTGGTTGCGCGAGCTTTAAGAGGTTAAAGAATGCACTGGAATGGGTCATTAGTTGATGGGGATTGCATTTTAAATAATGCAATCTTGCATGACATCATAAGGGTGGTCACTTTTCGGTATACCGGAAGATTAATTTCATCTGACTTTATACCAGTGATTACTTTTTCCTTCTCGGGGTTTGATTCCATGCTGACTGTCGTTCCGCAACGGGGCTACTATGGCAAAAGATGAGATAGCTCGGGTTCTCCATCAAAGTGCTTGTACATGGACCGGCTCAGCCATGTACAATAGTTGCCATCTGAGTTCTTCATAGAAGGATTCAGGGGCGCGTGGTAGACCGTCTCTAGTCTAGCCAGTGGATGAAAAAGACCACCGTGAAATAAGGCCGCCAAAGCAGGTTTCTCTTGCCGTCCGGTCTTTAACTTAACATTATCGTCTGAAATATCTTTAGTTGCCTTCTGGCTATTGGTGCCATATTTATTTCAATCCTGTTTACACTTTCAGTTATAGGACGGACTTATATCTAGCAACATTTCAAGACCTCATGGCCCACTTATGTCCAAGCAACATGTACGCTGAACTCCAAGTAATGGTTTTATATTACACTTCTTGTCCAAAGTAATCCACCAGATTATTGAGACATAAGTTGGAATTGGTATAATCACTCTTTTATAAGCCAGTATATCATAGGACCCATTCGTTCCTATGGTTTTGGGAAAATACAGATTTCGGTCCTTGCCTGATCATCATTTATCACCCCATTCGTTCCTATGGTTTTGGGAAAATACAGATTTCGGTCCTTGCCTGATCATCATTTATCACCATCGATATAGCTCAGCTAAAGTTCGTGTTAAGATCATCAGCCCTACACAACAAATTGAATGTTTTCCCTTTGGAAGTAATACGACTTCGTCTGCACAGTAGGTAGGCTTAAGTCGATTCTCTATTAGGGTCTTCATGAGGGTATTAATCGTGATGTAATACAAATTTTTATTTTACTAAAAGTAAACCATCTGTTCCATATCATAAAGTTAGTCCCGTCAAAGTGCGGCCGGCCAATATGAAACTGGTGTAAGGTTTGGATTAAAGTTATTGAAGACTTCCTAACACTTAATTGGAAATCTTCATTCCATTGATCCAGACATTACGTAAGAATTTTTCTGCTTTTAACCATGTTATCGACTAAGTATATATAGGCAATTATACGCCTATAATTTATATATGTTATGCCCACCACTGTAGGCACATTTAACATGTTACTGAAGGTTTCTTTAAAAAAAATGTTGTATTTTTGCATAAATTAAAGAAAACACATGATTGGGGCACCCATAATAAATTTTCAAAGAAAACAAGAAGCAAATAGTACCACGACTAAAACTGAAGGTATGAAAATAAATGCAGTAAATATTGACATTTGCTGTCTAAGTTGATGTTTTGTTTTGGTGAATGTTGTCAAACGTATTTAAGAATTGAGAGTTGAATTGAAATTTAAATAATTTATAGTGTTTCTTTTTTTCAGCACTGACAATTTTTAAACATGATGATTAGTTTCGTATCACATTTCATTTCCGTCAGTGTACGTACGTACGAGTTGTACATGTGTAGAGTATGTTATGTACAATCTACATACGGGTATTTGAAAATTTCTTCATGTCCGTCCTGCTGTCAATGTAAACGTTTGCTGGTATGTAAATACATACGTCTGTAGTGCAAGCGCCCTCGTAATAAAGAAAATGTTAATTTTATGTCAAAATCAATTGGTACTCTCCCCCCATATACATAGTAGTATGTAGTATTTTCTTTAGGTTTTTTTTTTGGAATTTTGACATGTTTATGTCGCCTACTGTCGGAAAACTGTTTGTATTTCAAAACGTACGACTCTAGTAATCGTAAATGTTTGTTTATTTTCTAAAGTTAATCATTGTCTAATTTGTATATTTCGTACGACTACGAAACTCTACTCAATTTAAACTGGAAATGACAAAATAATGTGAACACATTTCTCAAAAAATTAAACGAAAGGCAAACCATATTAGGCATACAAATTTCGTATTTTACAAGACAGGCAGCAGTCTTGGAAAAAAAGGTTTTCTGCCGCTTTAGTTCAAAGACAGATAAAGATTTTTTTGACAATTAATCTAACGGTTTAAGGGT
This sequence comes from Lucilia sericata, assembly GCF_015586225.1. Lineage (NCBI taxonomy): Eukaryota > Metazoa > Arthropoda > Insecta > Diptera > Calliphoridae > Lucilia > Lucilia sericata. Next base: position 422,439 of record NW_023994154.1, on the reverse strand, counting down.
TTCCTATTGATTTTCAAATATTTACCTTCATGTCAGTGAAACAAATAGTTCTACATACATACATTCAACTAACTCTGATCGCAATCGTAGGAAGTCATAAATTATCGTGTATTTGCATCTGTTGTAGGGGTTTTGGAAGGCAGTTAATAATGTTCCAAAGTCTTATGTTAACAAATGTTTAGGAGATATGATTTTTTCTATTTTGGTTCTATAATATGGAATTGAATTTCAATATTTACAATTTTTCTTTAAAATGTCTAAAATTAGAAAATTTAGGTTATATATCATTAAAGTATATTTTAATTAGCCAATTTAAGACATTCCAAACTCAATTCAATCGGTTTTAAGTTTAAATCAAGCCCAATAAGTTCTTGAATCTAGTTCAAAATGCTTGAATCAAGCATATTTTTGTTCATTTCAATCTCTTTTTAAGATTAAATCAAGTACGATTTGGGATTATTTCAACATCGAACATACTTAATACAAGTATAGGTTAGGTTAGGTTGATAGGATGATGTATACTACATTAAATGCGAAGAAATACACCTAGGCCACTATTGGCCTGTTATTTCCGGAATAACATCACTTCCAAGATACTTGGATCTAACTTCGACAAATGCCTGGTAGTGGCAAAGAAAGTGCTCCAGAGTTTCACTGTCCTCTCCATATGCTTTACATTCATCTGAATCCGCACGTCCAATTTTACATAAATGTGCTCGTAATCTTGTGTGTCCACTCAGAATACGTACCAACATACTAACTTCAGACTTGCTCATTTTGAGGAGATTTTTCGTCTTGCTCTCATCAGCGTCACCCCATAGGATCTACGTGGCTCTACCCACTGTTTCATTATTCCAAAAGGCCTTGTTGGATTCTTTCACCCATATTTTTAGTTCAGCGTCGAATGGTTTTGTGTTTGTCAGGCTAACTGTTTCGAGCTCCCTTCCCTTTAATGCTATTACATTCGCCCTTTCGTTACCGACTACTACCGAGTGGGCTGGTACCCAAATGATGTGAACCTTACCTCAGGGAGAGTATTCAGTTAAAGCTTTCTTACAATCCAATACGGTCTTAGATTTAGTTCAATCACCTGATATCGTCCTAATTGCCTTCTGGCTGTCGGTAAATATATTATGGGCTTTAGGGGCCATATTTATTCTAATCCAATTTACACATTTCGTTATTGCTCGGACTTCTGCCTGGAAGCTTGTGCTATGATTAGTTAAACGGTGGTATATTTCTGTTTCTGGGTTTTCAATATAGAACCCCAGGCCCACTTTGTCCCCCAATTTAGAGCCACCCGTGTAACAACGGATTCCTACTGTTATTTGCTCTGATGTTCCGCTTGACCAAGACATTCTATCTGGGATCAGCGTTTCAAAGTTTCCGACATATTCTGTGTCTGTTATGCGATTAGGCACGTCCGATGATTGTATATAACCTTCCAATGTGTCCAGTATACATTGATGACGTGTCCTATAACCGCTTTTGGCGGATTCGAGATTAAATCAAGGAAAAATGTTCTTAAAACAAGTTCATGCTGAGATCACTTTGATCCCAAAAAGACTTAAATCGCGCTAAAATCAACACTTTCGTACTCGTTTTTGAGTGTAGTTAATACAATTTTTTAACGGATTAATGAAGTTCATGTATTTCAGTAGCAAGTCCTTACTCAGCTAATGATCAAGTATTAAAAGTAATTTAAAATTTTAAAGAAATATCCAGTTCTCGGTTTAATTTCCAATTCCCAAATATCATTCTCAAGAAACCAATTTAATAATAGTACAAATCCGTCTCCCTAAAATCTTAGTATTTAATTCATAGATGCATATTCTATGCAAATGAATGAATCATATACATACATATACTTCGTATTCCTCGTCTCTATGCCTCTCAAATTGTTTCTAGAAATCCTGCACGTACATAGTTGTGTGGGATGGCCCCTTCAGGCTCTTTATTTCGTATTAAGATGAAAATAATAGAAAATTTGAAATGCATGACTGAATTTTCATATATATGAAAAATATTAACAGCAATAGCAATGAAATGTTGCTGACCTTAATGCGAAAATCTTTATAACAAAACAATCCAAAGCAGCAATATTTTTTTTGTTTCGTTCGAAACGAAACAAAAAGCGATGAGTTTTATTACATTTATTTTCTATGATTTTTGTTTTATTTTATTTCACATACTAAATGAAATCCGAAAAATTTAAGGTTTTTTTTTTTTAAAGAGGGAAAAGGGCAGAAAAAATTTGAAGGTTTTTTTTTTTTTAGCGCGACCAGAGGGAAAAGCGGACGCATAAAGTACATTAAGAAAAGAAGAACTAAAAGAACGAACAACGAACGAACGAAAAGAACGAACGAACGAACGAACGAAAACGAAACGAACGAACGAACGAACGAACGAACGAACGAACGAACAAACGAACGAACGAACGAACGAAACGAACGAAAAGAACGAACGAACGAACGAACGAACGAACGAACGAAAAACGAACGAACGAACGAACGAACGAACGAACGAACGAACGAACGAACGAACGAACGAACGAAGAACGAACGAACGAACGAACGAACGAACGAACAACGAACGACGAACGAACGAAGAACGAACGAACAACGAAACGAAACGAACAACGAACGAACGAACGAACAACGAACGAACGAACGAACGAAAGAAACGAACGAACGAACGAAAACAACGAACGAACGAACGAACGAACGAACGAAAAAAAAAAAAAAAAAACGAACACGAACGAACGAACAACGAACGAACGAACGAACGAACGAACGAACGAACGAACGACTAACGAACGAACGAAAACGAACGAACGAACGAACGAACGAACGAACGAACGAACGAACGAACGAACGAACGAACGAACTAACGAAAACGAACGAACGAACGAACGAACGAACGAACGAAAACGAACGAACGAACAACGAAAACGAACGAACGAACGAACGAACGAACGAACGAACGACAAACGAACGAACGAACGAACGAACGAACGAACGAACGAACGAACGAACGAACGAACGAACGAACAACGAACGAACGAACGAACGAACGAACGAACGAACGAACGAACGAACGAACGAAAAACGAACTAACAACGAACTAACTAACGAACGAACGAACGAACTAACGAACGAACTACGAACGAAAGAACGAACTAACTAACTAACTACGAAATAACGAACGAACTAACGAAAGAACGAAACTAACTAAAACTAAAACTAACTAACAACTAACTAACAACTAACTAACTAACTAACGAACTAACTAACGAACTAACTACGAACTAACTAACTAACGAACTAACTAACTAACTAACTAACTAACTAACTAACTACTAACTAACTGACTAAACTAACTAACTAACTAACTAACTTACTAACTAACTAAACTAAACTAACTAAACTAACTAACTAAAACTAACTAACTAACTAACTTAACTAACTAACTAACTAACTAACTAACTAACTAACTAACTAACTAACTGGAGAAGGAATAAACTTGTTTTTCAAAATATAAATTTTGGTTTAAAACTTCTTTTTCATAATAACGTGATAAAATTCACATGAGAGAAAGAATGAATGAATTTGTTCTTCGTGCACAAACCGTTGATGAATATCGTACTGTATCTGTGAGAGAATGGATGGATGAACGGTTAAATGAATGAGTGAATGTTTATGGTTTTATGCGATGTTGTTTTTGTTTATTTAGTAGACGATTATGTTTGTTTATTGTAGATATGTTGATGTTGTTGCTATTGTTGGTTTATGTTGTTTGCAATCAATGATTATTACTTTCCCAGAAATGGTACTTGCTTGAAAACCATTGTCAAAACATGTTCATACTCCAGACAGAACGATAGACAGACCAACATATAAACATAAATACTCATACGTTCATTATCCATGTTGGATCAATGTCCAAGGAATTTTATACATATTCCAATATAAACATTGCACAGTGGTATAGGAAAAAAAAAAGAGGGAAATAATTCGGTAACTTCTAAACGGTTAATCCGATTTTAATGAAATTTGGTGTGCACAAAGAGGAGGTGTTGTCGAGTTTAGGTTTTGAATTTGGACCTTATAGGCCAACCAGGGGCCCGGCGGGGGGTCATCAAATTAGGACACCTCGGCTATGTTAAATTTTTAAAACGATCCTATTTCTTCATTTGAGTTCCGATTTATAGCAGTAAATTATCTCTTATAGTTTAGGAGATATTCGCATTTGAAAATTAAAATTTTAAAATTTTTACCGTCCTTACTTTAGTTTTTTTTGATAATAGCAGGTCCAAATATTCCCGATTTTTTTTATTCGCTTAACAACAAGTTTATATATCAAGCAGTGAAAGAATTATGTAAAAATCATGACTGAGTCCAAAGTTATAGGCATTTTAATTTAAAAAATTAAAAAAAGGCGATTTTTTGTCATTTTTTTGGGAAAAAAGTATCTTTTTCTTTTTAAGTTATCTAAAAAGTTTCTAAGAAGATGTATATAGAATTTATACTTTTTGGAAAGCTGACTTTACATAAAATACGATAAATGAAACAAAACCTAAAAGTTTTTGATACCGAGGGGACCAGGTCCATCCAAAAAAACCCTATTTTTTATGGAAAATTAAATTTTGAGCAAAAATTCTCAAATCGCATAGTCGATATCAAATTATAGTGACCTGTTTTATATGACCCAATAAGTTCTTAATCATTTTGTAACGGGTTTCGATAACCCCGCCCCTGGTATGGATATAATAGGCAAAAAACCAAAAAATCCCATTTTTGGGATTTTTTAAAACTTTTTTGGGAATTCCGGGATTTCTAATAAGAAAATTCGAAATTTTTATTTAATTTTGGATTTTGAGTAAAAAAATCTACCTAACTGTAAAATTTCATCAAAAAATATTCATAAATAAAATTTTTATTGCAATTTGAAAAATTTGTATCTTCGCAAAAACTGAATAAAAAACATTTTTTAATTTTTTTTAAAAAAAGTATTCCGCGAATTTTTTAATTTTCAAAAATTATATACAGTTTTGAAAAATAGACAAAATTACCTTTTCATTGATATATAACATGCCTACCTAATGTTTTTTAAGTGACAAATTAATTAGGGAAAACTCAACATCTTTTAGAAAATTTACCTAGCACTATTATTTTCATCCATATATGTAACAAATTTAAGAGTTAACCTTATGGATGAAAATAATAGTGCTAGGCAAATTTTCTAAAAGATGTTGAGTTTTCCCTAATTAATTTGTCACTTAAAAAACATTAGGTAGGCATGTTATATATCAATGAAAAGGTAATTTTGTCTATTTTTCAAAACTGTATATAATTTTTGAAAATTAAAAAATTCGCGGAATACTTTTTTTAAAAAAAATTAAAAAATGTTTTTTATTCAGTTTTTGCGAAGATACAAATTTTTCAAATTGCAATAAAAATTTTATTTATGAATATTTTTTGATGAAATTTTACAGTTAGGTAGATTTTTTTACTCAAAATCCAAAATTAAATAAAAATTTCGAATTTTCTTATTAGAAATCCCGGAATTCCCAAAAAAGTTTTAAAAAATCCCAAAAATGGGATTTTTTGGTTTTTTGCCTATTATATCCATACCAGGGGCGGGGTTATCGAAACCCGTTACAAAATGATTAAGAACTTATTGGTTCATATAAAACAGGTCACTATAATTTGATATCGACTATGCGATTTGAGAATTTTTGCTCAAAATTTAATTTTCCATAAAAAATAGGGTTTTTTTGGATGGACCTGGTCCCCTCGGTATCAAAAACTTTTAGGTTTTGTTTCATTTATCGTATTTTATGTAAAGTCAGCTTTCCAAAAAGTATAAATTCTATATACATCTTCTTAGAAACTTTTTAGATAACTTAAAAAGAAAAAGATACTTTTTTCCCAAAAAAATGACAAAAAATCGCCTTTTTTTAATTTTTTAAATTTAAATGCCTATAACTTTGGACTCAGTCATGATTTTTACATAATTCTTTCACTGCTTGGTATATAAACTTGTTGTTAAGCAAATAAAAAAAAATGGCGAAAATCGGAAATATTTGGACCTGCTATTATCAAAAAAACTAAAGTAAGGACGGTAAAAATTTTAAAATTTTAATATTCAAATGAGAATATCTCCTAAACTATAAGAGATAATTTACTGCTACGACGACATTTTTTATAGTGCTCGATGAGGAGATTCTATATACGAAATTTTTTTTAAATCGGAACTCAAATGAATAAATAGGATCGTTTTAAAAATTTAACATAGCCGAGGTGTCCTAATTTGAGGACCCCCCGCCGGGCCCCTGGTTGGCCTATAAGGTCCAAATTCAAAACCTAAACTCGACAACACCTCCTCTTTGTGCATATCAAACTTCATTAAAATCGGATTAACCGTTTAGAAGTTACCGAATTATTTCCCTCTTTTTTTTTCCTATACCACTGTGCATTGTTATAGTTTCTTTTCGTTTACTTCTTTAAGATGTTGAACATAGTTATATGGGGGAGGAGGAAGGAAGGGAAGATTTTTATGCAGGATGCTTAGACGGTAATATTACTTCCTGATAATTCATCTTTCCTGTGCGTTATGACAAGAAAATCATTTTCAAAAAATTATTTTTCGAAAAAAGAAATAGATGAAAATCAAAACAATATTCCCATCAATATTTTATGTTCACAATAAAACAACTTTCACTTCATTAGTTTTCTTTGTTTGTGCAGCTACAAGTAAGAAATAAAATAAATCCTTTTTCTTCTTCATCCAACTACCCTCGTCTCGTCTCCCTTTGGACACCCTTTAAAAGTAATATTTTCTATGTTATTAAATCGAAATCAAATTGAAAAGTTGTGGGGTTAAGAATACATTTCCTTCAAAACTGTCATCATCTATGTACATAAGTATTGTCGTTGGAGTAGACAAATTCATTTTAAATTGAAGTAGATTTTAGGAATTGAATTTACTCTAAACAAATATAATCACAGGGTTCATTTCAAATTAATGAAGGAGTTCGACCATACATAAATAAATTCTCTGCTCAATCGTTCGTTTGATTTTGCAGTTCGAAATATTATAGTAACTGTTTACTTGCCTATGTACATCGGATGTAGTAGTTACATACTTAAGTCAGTATCTTCAAAAATGTTTTTGTTTGTAACAAATATATAAAATAAATAAAGACAAATAATAAAATGTTATGGCCTGGGGTCATACTTGACCAAGTAAAGTAACTGAGATTTGTTCAACAAAGGACACCAATAGATCCTATGATCTTCCTATCGATATAATAGTGTGCCATTTAGACATTATGTTTTTTTAGGTTGTATGTATGTAGAATGACGAAATATCCATATGCATGCATATATCGTAGAAGAGTCTTGCACCATGATATGCATCTGTTTGTTCAATCAGCTTTACTTAGTATTACAGTCCACAAGCTGTCTTCGATATCATCCTGTATACCCTATTGATCACTATGTAGCAAGCTAGGAACTTACAAAGACTGATGCGGTATCTGCGATGGAATTTGGCACCGAATCTAACAGACTCCCAGAAGAATATGGTGTCTGCAAAGCTAAGACTCAAGCTATCAAGAAAGCCGTTACAGATAATGGATCACATCGAATCGAATATAATGAGTGATGTCAATACTTAGACTCAACTTAAGCCGGCGCAATCATTCCGATCTATGACGGCTATCAAGAAAGCCGTTACAGATAATGGCTCACATCGAATCGAATATAATAAGTGATGTCAATACATAGACTCGACTTAAGCCGGTGCAATCATATCTGTAATTCTACTCTGAATTCGTTGATGGAACTGTTTACAATAAGGCTGTGTAAGGCTGAAGAAGGAAACGAACGAGTTATGTAGGTTTCAGATATAGGTCTAATTAGCTTTTTAAGGCTTTATGAACAAAACTAAATGCAAAGATTAGCATTACAACTCCGCTTGGATTATTCACAAAAGAAAAGCTTTCTCCAGTTACGTTAAAACCGGCCTCAATGACAATCGTCAAACTAAAGGGTCTGCGAAACCCCAACAAACGTACCTGATGAATTCATAATCTCGTCCCCATCCTCCAATGATCCGCTCAGGCAGATGTCCGTCCCTCAGTCGCACAAACCCATCTGTTTCTTCGGCATCAGCATGTGACAAAGGTTGTAGGAATTTCCAAAGTCAAACGAACCCAATTAATGTGCATTCTATTGTGATGGCAGCACCGAGAACTTCCCTGAAGTAAAAGGCAGTACTAGTCTCCAAGATCTGCAAGGAGACTTTTCCAAAATTTCACAAATTTACCTCTCATATTATATAGAACGATCTACGGAATGACAAGCAACTACCGAATGTCAACCTGTCAATTCTTCAACCAATACTGGTATCCTACTACGCGAATGGTAGAAATACTACACGTGATCAGGTATCCTGCTTAAGTTGCTCTGTCACTTAACCCAGTGACAGTCCTTAAACCAACATTCTCTTTCCGCGAATTCGGGTACAAACTACAGCTACTACGTAGATCCTGAAGGAACCTTAACCAACAGACCAGCAAGACAAAGTCCTGCGGGAAACTAGCCACCCGTAATACCAGATTATCTAGCGCTCTGCTTCGATCCCATGTCAAAACATTCCAACGAAAAACCAAGGATGCATTTGATCATTATCAGTTTATAGTCCCGGCAGACTAGAGGTATTGGTAGCACCTCTTTTCCCCGGAAATTGCAATAACACCAAGATGAAGATTTCACCAAGATAAAATGCCCCGGGGAGAGGGGGGCTATATCCAGTAAATAGAATAATACCATATCGGTATTGTGCAGATTGTGTAAGAATGCTGAGAGCTTGTGGTGTCAGAGAATGGGTAGGCTAACAGGTTGTCCACGTGTTGTCATCCCGGGGGATACACTTGGATTCAATGCGTTGATCACTTTGTAATACCTGAAAAGAGAGAGATGGACCTTATTACCTTGGATTCCTATCTAAATCAGTTTGTCGCACTAATGATGTCAACCTCAAATAGATCCGATTGGTCAGGTAGTGACAGAGGAAGTAAGTTATGCTGACTGACTTTTTAAGTTCAGTTTTCTAGCATGTAACCAGAAAGTGCAGTGGCCAGTCACCACTGCAGTCGAGTTCCGTGGATTTTTTCTCCTAACATAAGGTAGGATTTGGGATCTTTGCTGATTATACGACGGCCACATGATCCTAGCCAGTCTAACGATGTCCTCAGTCGATCATCTAGTTTGCGCATGCTCGTAAAGTTTATCATGAATCGAGCGTTTGTAGAGTAAAAGCGATATATCGATGAAAAGGACATCATACACTCTTGCTTCGCATGAGGTCATATTCTTGTGTTAGAAATTCTTTGAATATTGGTAGAAAGTTTTGGTGCTTGACATATACATATACCACAAGTTTGCTTTCTAATTAAAAATAGGAAAAGTTTAAAGTTATCACCTTATCTGGCTATACTGTCTTCATTTTTGATCGTATCAGAACAGGACCGATTGGATCTGTTTGTATTGTTCCTCCTTTAATTGGTGGGAACAATTTCTGGAAATCTTAAGCTAGTATATTTTCCCCCTAAGTTGTATAATTCGGCATTACCTTTAGACAGATAAATAAAGGGCTTAGATGAGATAAATAAAGGGCTACAAGGTGATGAAATATTTCAATGCAGACTTTTTTAGGAATCCAACAGATCAACCGATCCCTGCAAAAAATGATGGAGTCTTTAAAGTTTCAAAAGATTTCTCGATCATCCAAATTGAATAAGGCAATACTCAGATTTGAATAATTTTGAACTGGTATTCGATTCAGTCGAACTCGAGGCAGCGGTCTTTAGGCTGTTGAGGATTAGGACAAGGTCTTCTCGCTCACCGATTCATGAAGAAGTTGAAGTAGCTCACGGTTGTCTGAGTTAAAGAGAACGAATCAATAGTTAAATTTCTAAACATTTTTTCTTAAGGAGATTTTAGTCAATGTATTCCTCACTAACATTTTAATGTGAGTGTAACCTTAAGCTAAAATCTGTGTTTAATACATATTCATAGCTTTAGCCAATATACTTAAAGACCAGATGTGGAAAAACTCTTATCATTTGGGGAAACAAAAAAGCAAAAGAAAAAAACTATCATGTCATAAAAAACATGTTTAGTGAATGTAAATCCCCTTAAAAACTAAAGTCAAATATGATGGGTTTTTATTTGTATTTATTTCGAGTTTTATATTTTTTTTTGTCCTTTATTTTTTGTATCTTTAGCACATGCTAAATAACTGAAATCCTGTAAGCTCGAATATAAAGTAGTAGTTATTTGCCACCCCAAAAAAATATTTGTTTAAGTGCGCCATCAGCAACAATGAAACAATAATAGCAACAGAACACAATGCCACAGCAACAACAGCAGCAGTTGTTGCAACAGCAATGAGAATTTTTGCTGTTTGTGAGTCTTTTTGGAAACAAAATTGTTCTTGGCAAGTGTCAAAGTTTACTGTATATTATCGCATTCATTACATTGGCTGCAGGCCAGACATGAATGTCAGTCAGTCTGGTCTGAACTAAAACATGAGGTGAACTGAACCGAACCAAAACAAACAGACACCTAAACAACAATAACAGAACTGTAACAGCATTACAACTGTGCTGTTTGTGCAAATGCAGCAAAAGAAAAAACAAAGTATTTCTAGACTTTTTATTTTCCATTCAAACCTTCCTTGTCGTCTGATTTTGCTTTTTTTTGCATACTGCCGGTACTACTGAACTAGCAAGTCAGACAGTCAGCCGGCTGGAGCTACAGGAGCAGCAGCCACAACGATAGCAAAAAGCAGCAGTTGGCGATGATTGTACACTGCGTCATTTTTTGTTGGTCTGTTGGTCGGTTCGAGCACAATGTTTATGAGGTGTTCAAGGGCAGTTTGTGACTTGATGTTTTCTCATAATGCACCTTTAAACAGAGATTCTTCCTGTTTTGAGTCTGTTTGCGAGCATTTTTTTTTTTGCTACTACAGCTTTTTTCCTTCTTTTATTTTTTAACATCATGTCCGGTGTAACTAAAAAAAGGAAACTAGCAATTTGCAACAACCTGTGTGTTGTTACTGCTGCTATTGCAGCACCTGCTACTCCTTCTATGCGGCCACTGTTGCTTGTTTTTGTTTTATTGCAAAAATTTTTAATAAACTTTCCATAGAAAAGTTCCCGGCCATATTTTGTTTGCAAAAACTAAATTTATGCACTTAAAGAATTGCAACAAAAAACATTTGTTTGCGTGAAAAATATTTGTAGAATTGCTTGTTTTTAAACTCGGTCAAATAAAAAAATATTACGTTTATAAAAAAAGTTGAATGACTCTTTTTCTTTTATTTACTAAACGAATTTGCTAAGTTTTTTTTTAGGTAAAATTGAAAAAGTTTAAAAAACTGCAGCTGGTATTAGAACAATTCTATTGTCTCTACACAAATTATGTGATATTATCAATTTATTTTTTTAGTTTTTTTTTCTGTTTTTTTCTATAAAGTAGAAGTTTTTAAACTAAAATACTCTAGTTAGAGTTTTATATGAAGTAGTAAACTGTTATCAGCTGCAACAGTTCAAATGGAGTTTTACAAAAATTTACTTAAACTCTCTGCAGGCCAAAGACGTAAGTGAACTATGTAAGTTATAGTTTTGTTGCTACTTAAATTGCATAAGGAATTATTGTTAAATTGAAATTTATTCGAATAAAATTTTTAGGTTAGGGCGAAATAGGTAAGAAATTAGAAAAAATGATGACACTTCATAATTCAATTCCGCTAGGTCTTTCAACTCCAACAACAACTATACAATTATCAACAGCGAAGCAACCTCTTCTGGTAATGATGCTCCGCATTCTTTTGTTGCGAAACGAAATTGGTTTAAATCGCGGACCATTAATTTAAAATTCCTGTTTGCACTGGTGTCGTATTAGGAATTTGCTGCAGACTGAGTCATCAGCGAGAGGCGTCGGAAAAATGTATCGCTATATTCTGCCAACAACAACGGCGAAATTCTACTGCGTCATTGAAAACAACATCTTCATTACCTTACGCCACTCTTCCGCCCTCCCCTGGCAATTGCAACAACAGCAGTAAATACAAAGAGGAAAAAAGAAATAAACACGCCTGTTACCAAATTGACACCAAACTGTTTATAATTTTTCAATAACATCCGTTGTCAAAGTATATACATACGTACGACAACACTATGTAATGTTGACAACATTGCAACAATTCGTTACCGAAATCTAAATTTTATACACATCCGTTGTCTAAATGTTAACAAACGTGGAAAGCTCACTATTGACAAACAATCCGTTGCCAATTTGGTACCAGGCGTGTATATCATATATTGGCCGGAGACCTGGAATGAAGGCCATATTGAAGCATTACAGCAATTTCGTTGCAGCGATACAGGAAGCAAAACGGACGAAAAATTACAGCATTCATCAGAAGAGACAATGGACCTTTTACTTGAAATTCGAGATATTGGTTGCTCCCAAGTTAGATCGATAAAAATCTACATAGAGATCTATAATGAATGTCGAAGTGCCTTGAAGCCCTTATTTCACGGTGGTCTTTTTCAACCACTGGGTAAACTTTTGTATCACTTATATAAGATACCTTTTAAACATCATCATTTACCCAGCACACTTCTCATTTATCCGACACACTCATAAGGGAACAACATACAACACACTTATTCCAGGTATACGGGTTGGCAAGGCCCGTATATCCCTACATTCATTCTGTATCATATACAATTTACACCAACTCATTTCCAACGCTTAGTCCCACAATCACACCTCTGTGGGGTATCTGTTGTCATTCGGCAACAGCACCGAACTTATTCCGAAATATAGACTTCACCGTGCATCTGTCTTTTAACCGCAACACACTCTTCCCGTGATTTGGGTTTAAACCGCAGCTACTACGTGGATCCCGAAGGAACCTCTACCAACTGACCAGCCAGGACAAGTCCTGCGGGCAACTGGCCACCCGTAGTACTAGATTATGTGGTTCTCTAGTTAGACCCCATGTCAAATCATACCAAGGACTAGCCGAGGAGTGAAGTGACATCACCAGTTTATAGTCCCGGCAGACTAGAGGTACTGGTAGCACTTCTTTACCCCGGGATTGCAATACTCCAAGATGAGGGTCTTTCATCAAGGAAACATGCCCCGGAAGGAGAGATCTATAATGTCCGGTAGTCAGCTGTTCGGCAGACTACCGTCAGAACGCTGTTAGACAACGATATGCGTCTTGACCTAGGGGACTTAAATGCCCGCTATTAGCTCTGGCACTCTTGTTTATCATAAGACAAGGATGTCTATATGGAAGTACTACAGCATCGTGGTTGCACAGGTATAGAAAACAAAACTGACTAAAAACTCCTACATACATAGTTGTAACGGATACAACGTTAACCAGAAGAATCAATGGAGTATTACTTAGAAGTTCAATAGATGTTTGCTCCCAAGTTAGATCGACGGAAATCTACATAGAGCTGTATAATGTTCGGTATCCAGATATTCGCCAGACTATCGTCAGAACGTTGTTAGACAATGATATGCATGTGATGCTAAAGGACTTCAACACCCACTACATATTAGCCCTGGCACTCTTGTTTAGGGTAAGGCTAGAAAAGTGCGTTACTGGCGGAATAGGTTCATAAATTCACCTTCAACACATTAAAAGAAGATACCAACACAGGTGTTTTGGGCATCTGAACAAGCTCTCCTGCTTAACTACGCAACATGGTGATCAGTAGTTTCTTTGGGATCAGATCACTTATCCATCATGTTTTGTAGGGATCGTCCTAATGATTTTATCGTCTCTGAACGCAGTCAATACGAAAACCAGAAGGAAACAGATTGATAGAGCAGCTTGAACAGTCGAATGCCTTTGATATAGTCATGTCGAGGATATTTTCGAACAACATCCTTCGGCGAATGCTGCATAACGGTGAAACATTCAAAGCTGTCAAAATACTGGTCTAAGGACTGTAACTTATCTATCACCACTTATCCATCATGTTTTTTAGGGATCGACATAATGATTTTATCGTCTCTGAGAGCAGTCAATAAATAAACCAGAAGAAATCATATTTGCACGACGAGAGGAGCTTGACCTATCGAAAGCCTTTGACACAGTCAGTCATGTCACACACACTTCGAGGATATCCTCGAACAACATCCTTCGGCTAATGCTTCATTATGGTGAAACATTTAAAGCTGTCAAGATTCTTTCAGCCAACTAACACAGCAATTCCGCCTGGGATATTAGAGCAGGAGTTATCTCAATTTTAACATCATACAGTTGGATGCTGGCCCGATGTTTATCAGAAGAAAATATACGTATTTACATGGAGGCCCGTTTGGTCAATTCTAGTTCACGTTAGCTTTGAAAGACATTAATATAGTCGGCATCAATACCGCGGTCACAGAATACTGCATGAACGTCATACTTGGGAGTCGCCCACCGTCTACATTGAATAAAATCTGCTGCGGAAAACTATACCAGTTTAGGGCTCCACCGGGGGCATTTTATCTTGAAGAAAGACCCAATCTTGGTGTAATTGCAATTCTGCCGAGACTATAAACTAGTGCTGATCAAATACATCCTCGGCTTTTCGTTGGAATAATTTGACTAGAGAACCGCATAATCTGGTACTACTGGTGGCCAGTTGCCCGCTGGTCTTTGTCCTGGGTGATCAGTTGGTTGAGGTTCCTTCGGGATTCACGTCATGGCTGTGGTTTCAACCCAAATTCGCGGGAAGAGAATGTCAGTTTAAGGAACGATGCACGGTGAAATCTATAATTCGGGTTAAGTTCAGTGCTGTTGCTGAAGTCAACAGATATTCCAGGGAGGAGTCACTGTGGGACTAAGCGTTGGAAATGAGTTGGTGTTAGGTGTTTATGATACAGAATGAATGTAGGGCTTACCCGCCCGTATACCTAAAGTGAGTGTGTCGGATGTTGTTCTCTATGAGTGTTTCGGATGAATGAGAAGTGTGTTGGATTAAATGGTGGTGGATGAAAGGAATCTTATACAAGTGATATTAGTGAATTTCCCTTCCTTGTTCAGGTATGTTCTGGGAAAACTCTGTTCATAACAGATTTACCACTGTGAGCCCTCTGCGAGTAAGAACAAAGTCCTCGATTTATTTGATGGTTTCGTGTTTCGGACTACCGAATACGTCTCTAGGTGCTGTTGTCGATTCAACAGAGGCCATCCCATCTGCGTGGTTGCAACCGGAAGAGATATTTTGCATCTCGGAAGTTAAGCAACGGGTCAGCAATGGTCTGAGATTAGATAGCTCGAGTGCTTAAGAAAAGTGCTTGTACATGGAACGGCAGAACAATGTACGAAAATTGCTACCCGCGTATAAAATACACAAAGGGGCGCTGATGAGTCGTCAAAAAAATTGTGTGTGAAAAAGACCATCCTGAAACAGTTTAGGTGTAGGTACTTTGACATTCGGTCTCACATAGACCGTGCCATCTCTAACGAAAGTCAAGCTTATGTTCCAGGTCGTCATGATACCCGCCATATATTCAACTGCTCAGTCAAACCTACTTCACTTTGTCTAATGGATTTGTGGGAAAATCCTGATGACGTAGGACAATTCTTAGTCTTTAGTCCAGCTGACAAGAGTTTATAATTTCTTAATATTCACACCACTTATAGGTACAGATGGACCTACTGTGCGATTATGAGTCAAGCAGCAACACTGAGTCTTACGGACGTTGAAATTGACTCTTATTAGCTCAACTTCTTTCAGTGATTGTTATCAAGTCCTGGTTGAGCGATTCATTATTGATATGCCTCAATCTCTATAGGGCTAGGACTATAATTGATTGAACAATGGCGGAGGTTGCAGTAATCTGTAAAAGTAACACTGGTTTGGAAGAATAGAAGAATTTCCCGCCAATTTCGGTGTAAGAAATTTATATCCTACCTCCATCTTATTTTCAACACAATGTATTGCATAAGTAGGGGCCATCCCCCGGGTGATGGTCCAAGAAAAAAAACTAAACGACTTTTTCAAGATAGTTCCTATCCGTGAGTAATTCGATATAGAAGAGAAATAAACCGAAGTAATTACGGAATTTGCTTGTTCCCAGCACTGACGATAGTTGATCAATTGATTTAAGAATGTGAAGGTGTTTAACCTCCCAAATTCATTATTGTTAAGTTCTTAATAAATGAACAATTTTAGCGGAACTTAATCTGGACATCAGACACTATAAATAGTTACATTTTCTTAGTAAAACACACATGTATTTACTACCTAATTATTTGACCCAAATTACCACTAAATAAGGTCTAAAACCCACAAAAATTACGAAGTTCTAGGAAATCTAACAACAAACCTTGTAACAAATTTTCTCTTAAAAGTGTAACTAAATCTCTTTAAATGTATTAATTTCTTGAAATTGGAGTCTTTATTAATTGTTTGTTTAAAAAATTCAGACTCTTTACTAATTTCTTTAATTGGAAATGCAAAGAAGTCGAAGTAGACCGCAGTATAGATACCATCAAAGTGTCTGTTCAGACACATTTAATGTTCTTGGGAATCTGTTGAAATTGTCAACATTAATTTAATTTTCCAACAAAGAAAAAAATTACGAAATTTTATAACATTGAAATTCAACTGAAAATCAAAGGGGGTTTGATTATTGTTGGTTTTATTTTTTTCCCTTTCGAGAAAAAAAATCACGTTTAAAAAAACAAACACTAAAATCCGTAATAAGATACAATCATAAATTTTCAACCAATAAACCTTAAATACACACATAAAATCGACAAAAATATGTACTTGTATCTTCATGAATTAAATTGCTTCAAAAGATATAAAGGGATCGTTGAAGAGAGTTACGGCTGGATGAATGCTTGAGTTGGGACGGGTAGGGATGGTAGTTTTAAAACTCCTAAAGCTAAAAAACGTAGGGAAAACTACAAAATATATTACTAACGTGCAAAGAGTGAATGTTTATGATAAAAATCGTGTTTAGGGCAAAAGTTAAAATGAAATAAAGACAAAGGAAAGAAAGAATAAAACAAGACACGATGGTACAATCACCACTACTAAATAAATACAACAATAATTATCATGATGATCGATATGATGAGACCAGGAGGGAGGAATCATCATACTAACAAACCCAGAAAAAACAACAACCAAAGATACACAATCACAGCATGCAACCACACCAAACCAAAAAAGAATGAACGAAAAAAAAACGTATGATGTAAAAAAATAAAGGTAAAAATGATTCTTATCTGTGTGACTCTCTGACTATGTTTAATTTTGTTGTTCAGATACTGGTGTTGTTATTGTTATTGTTGTTTTGCTAAAGACATAAACTGTTTAAGAATTATTACGGCCTTGTTGAGCCAACGGGCGAGTGTAACTTAACTGCCAAAAACTAATATATAAGAATGTTCCTACACTTATGTTCATTGTTGGAGTAACTCGTTGGAGTTCGTTATTGTTATTGTTTTTTCTTTTTTGCTGTATTATTAGATGTGTCCCGATAATCACGTACACAATCAATTAAAAACAAAATACACACACAACAGCTACAAAAAAATCTAAAGAAAAGGTAAATTATTGTTTTGATTCAAACCTTTGTTTAGGCCAGTCTTTTAAAGAATGCATTCGTTTAACATACATATTATCTTACTATACCAAATTTACAAGATAAAAAGGATTTCAATTTGAGTTATATGAATCGACTACTGCAGTTGCTATGAGAATCAACTGACAAATTTGTTTATATCTGTATATCTGGAACTCATCTATAACATCAGTAACGTACATATACTCAGAGATATGTATGTTAGGTTAATGTGGTAGTTACCTTAAGCATAGCTCACTTGGGTCCAAACAAGGTCCCGTTGTGATACCGTTTTGTCCATATGCACCATTTTTTTTTCTAATTCATTTGATCATTTCGTTGCTCTAAGAAATTAGTGGATGTTTCCTCTTAATAAGAAATCAAGGTCATAGTGATCTTCACTAATGTCTAGAGAAGTGGTAATCTTAGGAAGAACATCCGCTTGTTGGTTGCCATATAAGTCACCATGTCCAGGAACCCATGTAAGGGTAACTGTGAAATATCTCTCTATCTCCTCAAGACACATCCGGCATTCTTGAACTATACTTGAAATGGTGTATACCTTATCGAGGGCTCTTGCTATCAGTAAAAAAAATGATATTTCTATGATAGCGAATTTATTCGATGGCTATTTTATTGGCCATTATTTCAGTTTTGGTAACACTTCAGTGATCTGGCAGTCTGAAAGACAGCCGACTTATACATCCGTCTGTGAAAATTTGGATATCGTTTCCCTGCAGGCGGGGGATTGTTATACTAGGCTCTGTCCGGGATGTATCTAAAAAATCCGGATCGGAAAGCTGAACCTGTTTTCCATCCAGTTTAATACTCGGAGATACTTGGACCCATTCTAATACCTTAATGTTAAGAGAACTACCTAGTTAGTTAGTTAGTTAGTTAGTTAGTTAGTTAGTTAGTTAGTTAGTAGTTAGTTAGTTAGTTAGTTAGTTAGTTAGTTAGTTAGTTAGTTAGTTAGTTAGTAGTTAGTTAGTAGTTAGTTAGTTAGTTAGTTAGTTAGTTAGTTAGTTAGTTAGTTTAGTTAGTTAGTTAGTTAGTTAGTTAGTTAGTTAGTTAGTTAGTTAGTTAGTTAGTAGTTAGTTAGTTAGTTAGTTAGTTAGTTAGTTAGTTAGTTAGTTAGTTAGTTAGTAGTTAGTTAGTAGTTAGTTAGTTAGTTAGTTAGTTAGTTAGTTAGTTAGTTAGTTAGTTAGTAGTTAGTAGTTAGTTAGTTAGTTAGTTAGTTAGTAGTTAGTTAGTTAGTTAGTTAGTTAGTTAGTTAGTTAGTTAGTTAGTTAGTTAGTTAGTTAGTTAGTTAGTTAGTTAGTTAGTTAGTTAGTTAGTTAGTTAGTTAGTAGTTAGTTAGTTAGTTAGTTAGTTAGTTAGTTAGTTAGTTAGTTAGTTAGTTAGTTAGTTAGTTAGTTAGTTAGTTAGTAGTTAGTTAGTTAGTTAGTTAGTAGTTAGTTAGTTAGTTAGTTAGTTAGTTAGTTAGTTAGTTAGTTAGTTAGTTAGTTAGTTAGTTAGTTAGTTAGTTAGTTAGTTAGTTAGTTAGTTAGTTAGTTAGTTAGTTAGTTAGTTAGTTAGTTAGTTAGTTAGTTAGTTAGTTAGTTAGTTAGTTAGTTAGTTAGTTAGTTAGTTAGTTAGTTAGTTAGTTAGTTAGTTAGTTAGTTAGTTAGTTAGTTAGTTAGTTAGTTAGTAGTTAGTTAGTTAGTTAGTTAGTTAGTTAGTTAGTTAGTTAGTTAGTTAGTTAGTTAGTTAGTTAGTTAGTTAGTTAGTTAGTTAGTAGTTAGTTAGTTAGTAGTTAGTTAGTTAGTTAGTTAGTTAGTTAGTTAGTTAGTTAGTTAGTTAGTTAGTTAGTTAGTTAGTTAGTTAGTTAGTTAGTTAGTTAGTTAGTAGTTAGTTAGTTAGTTAGTTAGTTAGTAGTAGTTAGTTAGTTAGTTAGTTAGTTAGTTAGTTAGTAGTTAGTTAGTTAGTTAGTTAGTTAGTTAGTTAGTTAGTTAGTTAGTTAGTTAGTTAGTTAGTTAGTTAGTTAGTTAGTTAGTTAGTTAGTTAGTTAGTTAGTTAGTTAGTTAGTTAGTTAGTTAGTTAGTAGTTAGTTAGTTAGTTAGTAGTTAGTTAGTTAGTTAGTTAGTTAGTTAGTTAGTTAGTTAGTTAGTTAGTTAGTTAGTAGTTAGTTAGTTAGTTAGTAGTTAGTTAGTTAGTTAGTTAGTTAGTTAGTTAGTTAGTTAGTTAGTAGTTAGTTAGTTAGTTAGTTAGTTAGTTAGTAGTAGTTAGTTAGTTAGTTAGTTAGTTAGTTAGTTAGTTAGTTAGTTAGTTAGTTAGTTAGTTAGTTAGTTAGTAGTAGTTAGTTAGTTAGTTAGTTAGTTAGTTAGTTAGTTAGTTAGTTAGTTAGTTAGTTAGTTAGTTAGTTAGTTAGTTAGTTAGTTAGTTAGTTAGTTAGTTAGTTAGTTAGTTAGTTAGTTAGTTAGTTAGTTAGTTAGTTAGTTAGTTAGTTAGTTAGTTAGTTAGTTAGTTAGTTAGTTAGTTAGTTAGTTAGTTAGTTAGTTAGTAGTTAGTTAGTTAGTTAGTTAGTTAGTTAGTTAGTTAGTTAGTTAGTTAGTTAGTTAGTTAGTAGTTAGTTAGTTAGTTAGTTAGTTAGTTAGTTAGTTAGTTAGTTAGTAGTTAGTTAGTTAGTTAGTTAGTTAGTTAGTTAGTTAGTTAGTTAGTTAGTTAGTTAGTTAGTTAGTTAGTTAGTTAGTTAGTTAGTTAGTTAGTTAGTTAGTTAGTTAGTAGTTAGTAGTTAGTTAGTTAGTTAGTTAGTTAGTTAGTTAGTTAGTTAGTTAGTAGTTAGTTAGTTAGTTAGTTAGTTAGTTAGTTAGTTAGTTAGTTAGTTAGTTAGTTAGTTAGTTAGTTAGTTAGTTAGTTAGTTAGTTAGTTAGTTAGTTAGTTAGTTAGTTAGTTAGTTAGTTAGTTAGTTAGTTAGTTAGTTAGTTAGTTAGTTAGTTAGTTAGGTAGTTAGTTAGTTAGTAATCTGGTTTATACAGGTAAGCAAGACATCTGGAGTCATCAGTATAAAACCAAGCAATTTTATAGTTATTTTTATCATCCATTGACAACAACCTAAACATCTTGTAGATTATATTCTTTTTAACGACTGTTTTCTAATCTTAAAAATAAGATTATTTTAACTTTTTTCCCTCTACAAAATAAATAGAGTTGATGGTGTAATGAAGCGATTTGAGATACTGATTAGGTTCATAAATCTTGTTATAGACCTTTTTTGTGTCTTTAAATCTTTTACGTTTTGATTTCTTACACATTTACTTTTATATTTTGTAACATGTTTTACTTATAAAGACTGCAAGAGGCTGTTTTTATCTTAAATGTCTACAGAAAAATACAAATAAAAAACAAAAACTCAAAAAAGAGGTGAAACATTAAGAAAAGTGTTTATGACTTCTGTTTAAACTAAAATTAATGAGCTTAAGTTGTTCTTCATATTACAAAAAGAAAGAACAAAAAACATGGAAGAAAAGGGGTTAAGTCGGTTAAAATTGCTTTAAACTTCTAATAAAATTAATTAATAAAACACACAAAATGGTTAGAAAATTAATCAACACATTTGAACGTTTTACTAACGCTGATGATTATAATGAGTTTTTAATCAAATGTGCGTGTCTTCTTAAAGTGTTTGTTTCTTTTACGAGTCTTTAGGAAAGACATTAGGAAAAAAAGATTTTCTTTTTTTAGGAATTGGTTGTGATGTATGTTTGTTCATTTTACTAACATGATTTGTATTTCGCATAATTTCATTTTTTTATATTTTCATTTTCAATTTCTTTTTTCTTATATTCAATATCATTTTTCAAGTTGTTGAAGCACGTGTATCTCGTAAATACTCGTATGTATCAGTGGTTGGGTGTATAACTGCACAATGTTATTATTGCGATTATTATTTCTTCCCTTAAGCTCTTAAATACACAAACCATTTTTTATATAGAATACAATTCATACCACTAAAACGTTGCAGATATTAAGGTGACCAGATTTTGAAATGTAAAACAGATTTACTCAGTTTACAAAACTTCAAACTATTAAAATTCTTCATAGATTGATCATCGATCATAAAAATTCTTATCTTGAATTCTCGCTTGATTTAAGAATGCATGAATGTCGATCTACAGGCGTGATGTAAGTATTTATGATATCTCTGAACTGAAGTTATATTCCCAAGAATCCATTTTGTAATATTCAGTGAATATATTATCGTTCGATGATCAAAAACTCAGTTACCTGAACTTAATTCCTATAAATTTTCCATACAGTGTTCGTAAGAGATGTTATATCCGGAATAATATCTTCTTCTTTATTGGCAAAGATTACAATTGCATTACATTTAAATTATCTACATTACAATCCATTTGGATCTTAAGACATATGTAAAATATGTCCATCGGAGATTTGGCCGCTCTCTTTAGCGTTTTTCCTCTGGTACTTATTGGAAAGATTTTATTGGCGGATTATTGCCCGAGCCATTATAATCGCTGTAATTTAATGCGTTTGACTGTGTTCTCGTCATATAGTTAATTCAGTTCATGGTACATTCGATGTCGGTATTTTTCGAGAACACAGACAGAGCCATATATCCTTCGAAAGTTTTTCTCCCAAAAACCTCAAGAACAGCATCATCTGCCTGTGTAAGTACCCATGATTCAGCACCATATAATAGGACAGGAAGTACTTATTATCGTTCTGTAGAGTATGTATTTTGTCATTGTCTTTTGGAATATTATAATTCTCAAGATATTTGGATCTAATTTCGGCGAAAGCCTGATAATGGAAAATTAAGTGCTCCAGAGTTTCACTGTCCTCTCTATGCTCTACATTTGTCTGAATCCGCGCGTTAAATTTTCAATAGCTGTCCCGCGGGAGTATGTTACCTTGGTGAAATCTCAATTTTGGTGTTATTCCTATACCCGGGGAAAAGAAAACTGTTGATGAGCAAATGTATCCTCGGCCTCGGCCTTGGGGAATTCTCAGGTTGATACTTGGTATTTGCCTGTCATTTGTTTCAGGCTACGCGACTTATGGTTGAGACTATTGGGTTCGAATTAACTTTGGAAATTCCTACATCCTTTGTTACATTATCTGACATACAGCGGGATCCTGATTTATTGACGTAATATTTCTACTGAATATTACTACCAAATACGTCTCTTGCTGCTGTGTGGATCATTAGTTGATGGGGTTTAAATTTTAAATAATGCAATCTTCCTTGACATCTAAAGGGTGGTCACCTCCCGGTATACCGTAAAATTGATTTCACCTGATGTTGGGATTGTTTCCCCTTCTATTGACTTTAGACCAGTGATTGCTCTATACTTGTCGGGGTATGTATTAGGATTGATCCCATGCTATATGTTATTCCGTAACGGGGCTACTATGGCAAGAGATTAGATAGCTCGAGTACTTCAGCAAAGTGATTGTACATGGACCATCACAGCTATGTACAAAAATTGTCACCTGAGTTTTTCATAGAAGGATTCAGGGGCGCGTGGTAGACCGTTCTCATTTCTAGCTAGTGGATGTAAAAGACAACCGTGAAATAGGGCCGTCAAGGCAGGTGTTCATGTTAAGCACTTTGACATTCTTTCTATAGTTATTATTCTAACCTCAGACTTCGTCATTTTGCTCTTGTTAGAGTCGCTCCTATGATCTTTGTGGTTCTACCTATCGTTTGGAGTTACTCTCATCTTTTTTTTGTTCTACCCTGTAGCGTTGAACAGTTTTGCGTTATTCATGTTCCCTACCTGGAGCTCCCTTCTCTTTATAGATTTCCGACTACGAGTGGCCTCGTACCCATACGATTTTAATCCAATTTATGTATTCCATTACTGATCGGACTTCTGCCTGAAAGCTTGTGTTGTGATTAGGTGAACACCTTATGAGGTCCAGTAAACGCCTAAGCAGATTTCTTGAACGAAATTGAGAAACCACTTCTTAAGGTGGTATTGTCACACAAGTTTTCTAGCTCTAGTAAAATACCGGAATTGGAATAACATCCAAGTGCCGGTAGATTACAAAGTAACATGCCCTGGGTGATCATACTTCATCGAGTACTCAAAATGCTTTAGAAACCTGAAATATCTTAACGGATTTTGAGCCACTAAATTTTGGCTGATCAATCGTAATGATGTTAGTTTAAATATTTGAGGCCAAAGGTCACCCTAATATTTTTTGTTGGTGTAAACATAATACACTAGAAATAAATATCAACAATACTTTGTCTCGTGTAATGTTTTGCGGTTGTTGCAGTCGACACCCGCCCTTGCAATTAAGTTTTTGCTACATTGATTATAACAAGACTCTGCAACACACAAGTGTCTACTCGTTAACTTCACTTAGACACTGTGCGGATGTTTAATGTGTGAATGGGTGTGTGTGTGTGTGTATGCGTTTGTATCTATGTGTACTTAGATGGATAAATGGTGTGAGTTAAATAAATTCGCACGGTACTTTTGTAGTGTGTGAAAACATTCTCTGCGAAGAAGAAAACTCATTGTATTTTATGTTGTTGCTGATAAAGCGCGTTTATACAAACATACATATCGAAATACAAACAATAGGTTTATATATACGAGTGTGAGACGAGAAGTTCTTTTTAAAGATTCTTTCAAAAAAGTTCATCAGTAGATCACTTCCAACACTTTTTGACCGCTTCCGAAGTTCCTTCTGGAGAAACTTGTTGTTAATTTCGTTCTAGCGTTACTTAATCAAATACGTAAACAAATTGGAACCGACCTTGTTATATTCCTTTAATATCGATAGAACTTTTTGCACCGACCTCGTATGTATCCATGTATGTTTATAAAACTTTTGGTTTTCAATAAGAAATCCGTTAAGTTGTTTACATTTCCTCCTTCTTATCCAATGATTGTCATTGCCATTATTATCGTTGCCGTTGTTGTTAGTATCGTTAATAATGTTGTTGGTTGTTGTTGTTGTTGTTGTTCGAATCTACAACTCTCTTGTCGTTACTTCGAATGTTCACTTTCATTAGTCACTGAATGTCACTAGACTGCAAGTATGGCAGAGTGTTCATGTTTTCACATATGTACATATGTATGTGTACGCCAAGCATTGGCGTGTATTTAATGATTGTAATTAAACTTTTTTTCCCACCATCACCACCGACTCGAGTGGGAGTCTGCCTTACAATCAAAATATTTTCTTAGGTCTATTTTTGTCTGTGCTATGAATTGATGATGTGAAATGAATAAGTGAATGAATGAATGAATGAGAATGTTTGGATAAATTGCTATGACGTTTTGATGATTGCTCATCTGTCTTTCTGTCTATATGTAGACAATGTTTTCTTTCGAAAAAAAAAGAAACGATTTTTGTAATTTCAATTTTATTTATTTTGAACTTCAGCAATAATTGAATAAATATTTCTTAATAAAGACACAAATCCAAGTCAAGCAAACAAATTGATTGCGTTTTATAGAAAGATTAAAAAGTGAATTGAAAAGCTTATCTATAATGAGTAAATATTTTTCTTAAATCATGATTTGTAAAGGAATGCGTTATAGTATGTACTTCCAGTAATGATTGATCTATACATACACAGAGGGAAAAGGAAATATACACGTCTGGTACCAAATTGACACCAAAGAGTTTATAATTTTTCAATAACATCCGTTGTCAAAGTATATACATACGTACGACAACACTTTGTATTGTACGCAACGTTGTCAACATTTCATAGTGTTGTCGTACGTATGTATATACTTTGACAACGGATGGTATTGAAAAATTATAAACAGTTTGGTGTCAATTTGGAACCAGGCGTGTATATTTCTTTTTCCCACTGTGTATGTATACTTTTTATGAGCATTGATAAATAATCATAAAATATTGGTTAAAATAAGTTCAACGGTTTTCCAAATGAAGGAAAGAAGCTTTATAAGAATAAAAATCTTCCAAATTTCATCAGAATCGGTCCATAATTGATCCTGACCATCTGTATAAACCCTTTAAACGAAAATCTGTTTATTATCCATAAAATAGTAATATTCAGATAAACATCGATAACTTATAGTTTGGTTTACTAGTTCTTTGTGTCTTAATATTTGAACATTGCAGTCCCGCTGCTTCCTGTATGGTAATCTTGAAATCATATCTGAAACATTCCTCCAGCAGTTCCGCTGATTCCTGTGTGATATTCTTCAAATCATCCATCATGGTAAAATACTCGTGGGGTCATGAACCTGAGGTACTTTAAATTGAACACCTGCATTATGAGTCTTATTCCATGGCGGTCGCCTTTAACTACATAGTGAGCTGACGATGGTCCACCACTGCTTCTTGTTATCCCTAAAGAACATGCAGATATCGGATCATGTAGAAGCTCTTTGATTCTTTGATAGCAATATACTTAATCGGTAAAACGAATCCATCAAGTAAGCCAAAGACAAGTTTTTACTCTTAGGCAACACACTGTGGTAAATCCGGTATGAACAGAGTAAACCTTGACTTTACCCTGACAAATAAGGATTAAGTTACTTTACATACATACATATCCATTGAACCCAACACACTACTCTTTCATTCCAAATATTCATAGGAGTATACAAGTGAAGCGATATTCGCATAATCCTGTTTTATCCTATATTTCATTAATTTAACATAAAAAATATTTTCAATATCTAGCCCCACAACCATTCCTCTGAGGAGTCTCTATTGTCTTTACTGCAACTTATCCCGAAATATTGACTTCACCGTATATTAGTCTTTAAATCTCTCCAATAACCGACACAAGACCTAACCTGTCTATGATCAGCGGATTCACTAAGATAATTTTTATGGGTCTATACAGACTGTTCCATTGTGGTATTTTTTATCGACAGGTTGAAGTAGAGATGGTCCACCACCGCCCGTTGTGATCCCTAACACGCAAGTATCAGAAATCGGATCATGTACATGCTCTTTGCTCAAACATTGTCTTTCCATTGGTTAAGTCAGTATATTATTATTGTCTTTATTTCTCCCCCGGGTTCATGTTACCTTGATTAACTTCCTCCATATTGGTGTTATTGCAATCCCGGGGAAAAGATGTCCCACCAATACCTCATGTCTGTCGGGAATATAAACTGGTGATGATCAAATGTATCCTCGGTCTTTCCTTGGAATGATTTGACATGGGGTCGAACAAGAGAACCACATAATCTGGTACCACGGGAACAGGTAGCCCACGGGCCAGAGGTTCGGTTTTTGTCTTGTCCCGGTTATTGGACGTAGCTTCGGGCTGCACGTGGTGGCTGTGATTTAAACCCAAATTTGCGGGAAGAGAATGTTGGTTTAAAGACAGATGCAGGATAAAGTCTATAATTCTGGATAAGTTTGGTGTTGTTGCCGAAATTAGTTGGAAGTGAGTTGGTGTCGAGTGTATATGATACGGGTTAGGTGTAGGGCTTTACGGGCCCTATCCATCTATATACCTAGAGTGAATATGTCGGATGAATTAGAAGTGTGTTGGATTGAATAGTGATGGATGTAAGGTATCTCATACAAGTGATACCATTGAATTTCCCTTCTTTATCTGGGTATGTTCAGGGTTTACTCTGTTCATAATAGATTTTCCACAGTGTGTTCCCTGTGAGTAAGAACAGGTCCATAGCTTATTTGATGGATTCGTATTTCGGTCTACCGATTATGTCTCCAGATGCTATTGCCGACTCAACAGAGACCATCCCATCTACGTGGTTGTAAATGGAAGTGATGGTTTTGCATCTCGGAAGTTAAGCAACGAGACAGTAATGATTGGATAGCACGAGTACTTGGACAACGTGTTTGTACATTTGTCGTCAGAAGCATAAATTGCCACCGGCGTGTGAGATACTCAAAGGGGCTGTGGTGAGTCGTCAAAAAAGCTCACCCTACGAAAAAGACCACCGTGAAATTATGTCGTCAAGGCCGGTGTTATCGTAAAGCACTTCGACATTCATCCCATAGAGGAGTGACTGTGAGGCTATGCGTTGGAAATGAGTTGGTGCCAAGTGTATATGATACGGGATGGATGTAGGGCTTTGCGGGCATTATCCATCCGTATATCTAAAGTGAGTTTGTCGAATGTTTTTCTCAATTAGTGTGTCGGATGAATGAGAAGTTTCCTTTAAGGTGTCTTATACAAGTGATACCATTGAAATTTCCCTTCCTTGTTCCGGTATGATCAGGGATTGCGCTGTTCGTACCCGATTTACTATAGTATGTTCTCTGTGAGTAAGAACAAGTCCTCGGATTATTTGATGGATTCGTATTTCGGTCCACCGGTCTCTAGGTGCTGTTGCCGACTAGGAAGTGATGTTTTTTTACGCAATGGGGCAGAAATGGTCAGATATTATATAACTCGATTATTTGAGTGATTTGCTTGTACATAGACCGGCAGAACCATGTGTAAGGTGATCACGTAAAACATTTCGACATCTTGTCTTTTGCGTCATCCTATTGATACAGTTTCAAAATTTTTCTCTAAGAGCTATCGTTCGTGATAGATTTGGGTAAAATTGAACTTGTGTACCGTCGGTATAGAAATATATCGCTTTTAGTCCTAATTTCAGTGTTAGTAATTGCAAAATGACTCCCTTTTTCGAGAGCGAAAGTTTTAACAACTGCTTTAGTAAGATTACTTTGAGATCTTGAAGATTTCAGTCTATATTTTGTTAAAGAACATAAAATAAATGTTATTTGTGGTAAGAAATCCCCCTAACTTCCCTTAATGTTTTAGTAAGGTAATGGTTGAATTACGATAAATATCATATTTTTTATAAAAAAAAACATTTAGCTCTCTTTTAAGTCACATCCTGTGAATTTTGATACCAGGTATTCAATTGATTAATAATACCACCGGATATAGCACAACATGTCTGAAGTGTGTCAGAACAATTGATCGTTATTAAAATAATAAATAAAAAAATAACTTCAAGTAAGTATTAATCAATAATCTTACTAACATTATATTCATGATTAACAGATTATAAGGGTTGATATTCGATGTTCTTAGTTTACAATAAAAAAATTACATTAAATATGCGTGTATAATTTATATATAAAAAACTAAATAAATAAACATATTGCAATTTCCCCATGAATTCCGCAGACCGTATACAATATTATTTCAATGTCACAGTCATAGAATAAATATGCATAGAAGCATTAACCTTCTTTTCTAATTCTACTCTATGGTCACAGTATTCCAATTAAACGATTAATCATAAAATACTAACAACAAAAAAGTAAACACAATTGTTTACAAAATTATTAGGCATACAGACGTAACAAAGGAAGATTGTTAGGAAAACATACTGGAAAAAAAACTATCTCTATAACTGTCCGACGTCTATCACTCCCTTAGAGAAGCGTGTGTTTTCTTATGATTATGATAATGATGATGATTACGTACAACAGACGGACGTTGTACATATATACTATGGTGGTAAACAGCCAGGCCATAAGATTCTATATTCAAATAACATTAATTAATGGATTCATTATGTTAATAATAAGAGGGAACAAAAAGCCATGCATAATTTTATTACACAGACACACTAATGGACGGACGGACGGGCGGACGGACAGACACCAGAAAAACAGATAAATATATAGAAAAGACTTTTAATCTAAACTGCTGATGAGATGAAATAACAAACATCGTTTATCTTTTTCATTTTTTATTTATTATTAAAATAATACCAACAAACAATCAAACGGCATAAGTGCCAAACGAAGGACGTAACGGCCTTAAAGGCATCATCGTCATCACCATCAACATTAAAATCATCCTCATTATAATCATCATCATCATCATCATCATCATCGTCGTCTACGTAAAAGACTTTTGTCATCATATTGTAATTCTATGGGAAGAATATTTAAAACTTTTCCTGGCAGTTTGTTTGAGTTTCGTTTCTGTTTTTTTTTTGGCTTGATTGTTTCTATAAGAAGAGGAATTCAAGTGTTAAATAGCGCGTGGCTTTTGAAATCATGGTTTTTTACTATAGTTTTATAGTCAACACTATTTTTCCACCACTTTTTGCTAATAATCATAGAGAATACCAAAATGGTACTAAAATGGTAACGGAAGTAAGGTACTTATTTAAGTAGTAATGGTACTTAATGTTTTTTTCACATTAGAATAAATAGTGTATCATTAGTGAGTAGTAAGTCCAGTAGGATGAAGGATATGTTTTTATAC
Source organism: Lucilia sericata (assembly GCF_015586225.1). NCBI lineage: Eukaryota > Metazoa > Arthropoda > Insecta > Diptera > Calliphoridae > Lucilia > Lucilia sericata. The sequence continues at coordinate 392,547 of NW_023994154.1, read as the reverse complement.
CCTACACCACTTTAGTGGGGAGGGTATATTGGGTTTGTGCCGGTGTTTGTAACGCACAATAATATTAGTCCAATACCCACCTTAAAGTATACCAATCGGCTCAGAATCATTTTCTGAGTCGATTTAGTTTTGGCACATGATCTTTTATGGTACCGTAGACGAAGCCTGTTGAAATGGTTTTCATCGGTCCATTATTTCACCTAGCCCCCATACAACTGAACCCGCCGAATAGGGCTTTTAAGTTCATAATTATGTTTAATATACTCATATCTCGACAAAAAGCTGCAAAAACCAAGTTGTTTACAAGACTTGATGACCCTCACGAATTCCATAATAATAGGTTCTCATATGACCCTTGCCCCTATGAAAAGCCCCCATCAAAATTTCACTTAAATGTCCACAATTTTATTCAACAATAAACGGCTTAAGTATGTATAAAAATATAATGTAAAGTTGGTTAAAGAGGTTGTACACTGTGCGCGAACAGTCAAGTAGAGTCGTCGAGACTCCGTTATGACCAGACAACTCCACTCGTCAGATGTATAGTAGTAGATCCAGCTTGTAGCCGTGAGAAATCTCGGGATATCATTGCTTTGACCCTAAAATCTTACCAATGTTAGATATGAAGTAACTGCCAAGAAAACAGTTTCTCTTAACGGCTAGAGTAGGGCATTCACAGAGAAGATGGAAGACCGTGTTTATTGAAGGGGAGATAAAGACGACTTGCATGTCTTCCTAGCACCCATTGCCTTGTATATACCGCCTACTTCGGCTTATAAGGTGTCTTGTGCGTTTCTCATTGAAGGAGTGCCACAATAACATGGGTCCTTTACTTGTTTCTAGGTAATTCTACCTATTTTCATCCTTTAGATGAATGTACTAGAGGATACTGTTCTTGATAAAACCTAATGGAGTTGCTACTGAAACTGTGTTGCAGATAACAAGATACCGTTCGAGCAAGCTCATCGATTAGAGTACCTATCTTATTTGATACCAGGGAACCTTTAGCACAGAGTTTCGGACATTGTCTTGTTCCGGTTGTTGGAGAGGTTCCTTTGGGGTGCGCATGGCTTAAAAGACTAATGTACAGTGAAATCTATGTTTCGGGATAAGTGCGTTACTGTTGCCAAATAGACAACAGATACCCCGTTGGACAGTGTCTACGGGGCTAAGCATTGGAAATGGCTTGGTGCGAATAAGATACAGAATTAATGAAAGGATATACGGGCCTAGTACTCTATTATGTTTCGGATGTTTTCTCTATGAATGTGTCTGATAAATGAGAGATGTTCTGAGTTGAATGGCTATATATATACGATATCTTACACAAGAGACACCAATGAATTTTACTGCCTTATTTGGAAATGTTCAGGTACAGTGGAACCATGTCACCTTCGTGTTCTATATAAGGCACACAAATTATCCATGGTGAGTCGTCTCAAGCTTACCCTCTGATTGAAGAAGTACTACGATAAAATAGGTAATTTTCATGTAGATCACACGATTTCTGTTCTAATTACCTTTTATCTTCGCTATAGTTCTTTTCATTTTATTCATTCAGCAGGAAAAATTTGGACTAAACTTTTGGTTCCTTTATTCGATACTGTGTGAGCAATATATAGTTAGACGGTATTGACATCGAGAAATCTGTATTGAAAGGATTTTGGATCCAGTATTTAATATTGGTATAAGTACAGTCTGATGTTCATATTGAAGTCTATTTCATTTGCCGATAAGTTACCAGTTCACCATTTAGGGAAATAAAAAATGTTCTCACAAGAAAGTTTTCAAAAAAGTTATCACTTCCCATTTTCAAACGAAAAAGTACATTTTCATTGCAGAACTTTTTACATAACCTCCGCAAACAAACAGCCAACAATCAAATCCACACTTTTCATCCCCATTTTTAAAATGATGCCACCATATTCTCGCTACAAAGTATCAATGTAATTATCATTTTTCTATTACTCATGTAGAAGGCCGTTAAAAATATTAAAACAGAAAATATTGAATATTTTATTAAGCCACAATATGCACGTTGGTTGAATAACTTTTGACAATAAATTACGATGACAATAATCACTTGTAATTATTTTGCTTTGAAAATTGAAAATGATATAAAAACGGAAAAATTCCCAGCGTTCCAAATAACCACGCTAAAAGGGAGGGAGGTGAAAAAGTCCTTATATATCCTTAAGTGAAAAGACAATAAAAATATTATAAATCTATAAATAAATAGAAAAAAAGGATACGCACACACTCGCACAGACACAAAGGATATAAGAACAGAGAAATACAAATAAATGGCAACAGTATCTATTAAAAACAATTACAACAATCTTCTAGGTACACAAATGCGTTGCAGGTTAGTATTGCTGCACGTGACCAAGGGATATACAAACGAGTAAAGGAAAACATAGACAACGAACAGTACGTACGTCCAGTCCTTTAGCTGTTCGGTAACACTCACAGCGGTATGGAAGTGAGAAAAGTCATACGAATATTTCACATTGCCTTTGTGCTTAATCGAGCGGAATTCCAGATGTAAATAACCGCGTACAAGCGGGATAAAACTCCAAAAAGAATAACGGCAACAGCAGCAGCAGTAACGACAATAATAACGAAAAAATCGTACTGAAAAACGGGGGTTGCAACAGAATGTGCAACAGCGTAAAAATATACGAACGAGTGTTTGTTGGAATATGTGGCACTAAGTAAAATATTGAAAAGAAATTTATACCACACACGAGCCGTTTCATTTAAGTTTATTCGTATGTGAGATTCCGAGTATCTACTAGTGCTGAGTGTTAGAGTGTGTGTAATGCAGAAAACTTTGATTGCAGTCAATGCAAACAAAACCCGGAAGCAACATATCCTACATCCTTTCTAGTTTAGTTTACCAACACGTTCATACATATTTTTAGTTCACGTATTTCATTTTACTTACTCACATACATTTGAAATATTGTATATTTGTAAATATTTTCCACTCATTTCTTGCATAAATCCATACTCAAATACATGAGACTGTGGCTTTAAATGAAGCACAGTGGCATGATTTAATAAACTTTTGTAATGCCGTCATTATTCTCAAAATCTCTCTCATTATCTGAAAATCATACGGTCTCCCATTTATCAAGAATGTTCGATGTGCCACAGTTTTCAAAGACAACCTGTTCATAACTCATTCCTTGAAAATTTCATTATCCTGGATACCTTCATGCCATGAAAGTTATACTAATTGGATGAAGCATTCTCTAAGCTGAGGAAATAACGTACTCTCAATTTATTTCAGAGGTCACCCACTATCCCCTAGAAGGGGATCGTTGAGTTCGCTGTCTTCTTCTGATTATAGGGTTTGGATTTCAAATTCTTCTTCAAAATCTCTTAAAAACTGCAACATTTACCAATTTGGTTCATCGAGGGGTCTCGCTTTCAATTTCTGTGCTGGTTTGGGATATTTGTTTTCTGATAGCTGGATATCCGCTACAGCACCCTGCTCTAAACGCAGTTATTTCTGTGTCCTTTTAACTTTGGCTGGAAGTACAATCTTAATGTCTGGAATATACGGGCTCCAGTTTACTTCTTGAAGTTATAACCCGCTGAGAATGCTTATGTGTCGGATATGGTAAGTATTGCTTGGTTTGACTTGGGTTTCTAATTTGTCAGCTCTCGAAGATTCCGTCACTAAACCTAATTGCACTGATTGCACTTAGGATATAGTTCAGAAAACGAAGCAGTTAAAGCTACAATGATTTGGACTGAATCAATATGGGAGGTTCTCAGAGAGGTCCAGTTACCATTGCTGTAGAAGTTGGGTATCCAAAGAATATGAAAATCAGAAATCACCAGACCACTAGCCGCTCAATATGGAAATAAAAATTTGTAGATTATGGTGGAAAGTGTGCAAGTTCCTCCGATTACTTTTCTCAATGAGAGTCCAGTAAACCAGTCATGAAGCAGTAAATTTGATAGATTCCGGGATAAAGCTTACAAGTAATGGAGCAGTAAATTTTATTGTAAGGCATCAAAGGCCTTGTGGTCAAAACTTGATGCACAAGGCTACCAAAGTACTTATTGGGATGGGTTTAGTCTCTGATAGGAGTTTAAACGGGACATTGTTTTATTAGATATAGTCAAGAATGGAACATGACTATACCGGACTTCTGTAGGCTCTGAAGAAGATCCGGAGGAGCTAGAGCATACAGCGTACTATTGTCCTTGAGTACAGGGAGAAATAAAAGCAGATCCCACGATGAAATGGGTAATATTACTGGGTGTAATCCATGTATTTAATTAGGATTTTTCGGAGCATTTGTCGTTCTTTAGCTTGGAGTCTATAATGAGGTTTCAGATCATCTGCCTGATAACTTTCTTGATCTGTTACTTACTTCTTTTATTTCTCATTTTCTAGTTTCTTCTTTTAGTTCACTTCTATTTTATTATCGAAGAGAATCACAATGGACCATAACGGTCAGCGAGCGATTCTTTAAGCAATTTGTTAGGATTTATCGGGAAAATAATCGTTCTTTCGCTTGGAGGCTATAAAAGATCTTCTGTCATATAACTATCTTGATCTGATACCGACTTCTTTCTTCTCTTCAGTCTTTCTATCGAAGGGAATTTAAAAGATCGTCTTAGTCAAAGGAATCAGAATGAATCATACCCAAAAGATCGTCTTAGTCAAGAAGTTATAGGTCGTTGGATTACGAACTCTCTTATATCTTCTTATCGAAGGGTATAACTGTGGACCATATCCAAAAGTTCGTCTTAGTGAAGAAGTTATAGGTCGTCGGATTATGAAGGTTAGGTTATGTTGAAAGTTCAGTTTTAATCACGTAGATAGGATTTATCGGAAAATTAGTTCTTTCGCTTGGAGGCTATAATAGATCATGTGCCATATAACTATTTTGATCTGATACCGACTTCTTTCTTCAAATTTCTTCTTTTACTTCTCTTCTATCTTTTTATCGAAGGGAATCCAAAATATCGTCTTAATAAAAAGAACGGACCATTACGAACTCTCTTATATCTTCTCATTGAAGGAAATCACAATGGACCATATCCAAATGATCGTCTTAGTCAAGATTTTGTAGGTTTTCGGAATAGGTAGGTTAGGTTATGTTCACGTAGTTTTCTTCACGTAGTTTCTTAAAATCGTCGGGGTTCTTTTAATAATCGGATATTTCCCATAAATAAGCGATTATATACTCAGATGGTGAGGCATTTTTCTTATGAAAGCTTTGCCCAGTCAACAACACAATCTCAAGATGAAAATGCAAAACAGCTTTATGATAAAGTACATTTGAAAGAAAGCTGATATTCGAAGTACATGTTCCAAATTTGCTTCATAAAGCCATGTCTTCTCTGTGCATAGTAATAGCTAAAGCGCCACACAGTGGTATAGGAAAAAAAAAAGAGGGAAATAATTCGGTAACTTCTAAACGGTTAATCCGATTTTAATGAAATTGGGTATGCACAAAGAGGAGGTGTTGTCGAGTTTAGGTTTTGAATTTGGACCTTATAGGCCAACCAGGGGCCCGGCGGGGGGTCCTCAAATTAGGACACCTCGGCTATGTTAAATTTTTAAAACGATCCTATTTCTTCATTTGAGTTCCGATTTAAAAAAAATTTCGTATATAGAATCTCCTCATCGAGCACTATAAAAAATGTCGTCATAGCAGTAAATTATCTCTTATAGTTTAGGAGATATTCGCATTTGAAAATTAAAATTTTAAAATTTTTACCGTTCTTACTTTAGTTTTTTGATAATAGCGGGTCCAAATATTCCCGATTTTCGCCATTTCTTTTTTTATTCGCTTAACAACAAGTTTATATATCAAGCAGTGAAAGAATTATGTAAAAATCATGACTGAGTCCAAAGTTATAGGCATTTTAATTTAAAAAATTAAAAAAAGGCGATTTTTTGCCATTTTTTTGGGAAAAAAGTATCTTTTTCTTTTTAAGTTATCTAAAAAGTTTCTAAGAAGATGTATATAGAATTTATACTTTTTGAAAAGCTGACTTTACATAAAATACGATAAATGAAACAAAACCTAAAAATTTTTGATACCGAGGGGACCAGGTCCATCCAAAAAACCCTATTTTTTTATAGAAAATTCAATTTTGAGCATAAATTCTCAAATCGCATAGTCGATATCAAATTATAGTGACCTGTTTTATATGACCCAATATGTTCTTAATCATTTTGTAACGGGTTTCGATAACCCCGCCCCTGGTATGGATATAATAGGCAAAAAACCAAAAAATCCCATTTTTGGGATTTTTTAAAACTTTTTTGGGAATTCCGGGATTTCTAATAAGAAAATTCGAACTTTTTATTTAATTTTAGATTTTGAGTAAAAAAATCTACCTAACTGTAAAATTTCATCAAAAAATATTCATAAATAAAATTTTTATTGCAATTTGAAAAATTTGTATCTTCGCAAAAACTGAATAAAAAACATTTTTTAATTTTTTTAAAAAAAGTATTCCGCGAATTTTTTAATTTTCAAAAATTATATACAGTTTTGAAAAATAGACAAAATTACCTTTCCATTGATATATAACATGCCTACCTAATGTTTTTTAAGTGACAAATTAATTAGGGAAAACTCAACATCTTTTAGAAAATTTACCTAGCACTATTATTTTCATCCATAACGTTAACTCTTAAATTTGTTACATATATTAAAAAATTTTCAGGTATTATTTTTTAAACTGTAATGATTTTTACCCCTATAGGTCACTTTAATAGGTAGCTTATTAAAGTGACCTATTGAGGAAAAATTCATTACATAAGGATACGTTAGACATATTAGGTAGAATATCATAACCCTTTAAAAAATAATTTAATTTAAGTACCTGTAATTAATATATAAGACAGGTTTATATCTGTTTGTAATTATTTGTAATTTTCTAACCATGGCGATCGTACTAAAAAAAAATGATTTGTGCTCCATTTTATTTGAACACTCTTCAGCTCCTTTTCAAGATAAAGTGAACTTCTTATTGAAATATATTGAAACTGCACATAAAAATAAAGTGGATAAAACTGATATATGTAAAATTGAAAATTTTATAAAATCAGTTGATATAAAACTGAAGAGTGTTCGGTATTCCATTGCTAAATTTCGATCGAAATTTTCTGATTGGCTGGATGAATGTGTAGAAGTTGCTATTTGCGTATCAACTGTTGGTGCTCCCTGTAAGCAGTATGAGGATTTGAGCTCAAAATCTAAGAGGAAAAGGTTATCAACTTCACTAGAAACCTTATCTAACGAAGAAGTTTCGGACACTTTTAAAGCAATGTTAAGAAAAGAAAAACAGCCTTTGGATGCCATAAAAATTGCAAATATTCTTCCAACCGCATCACCAAGACGACTGAAAAGAATTGTAAAGAGTATACCCACACCATCATCTGATACAACGTTCACTGAGGAAGAAGCTATTGCGCTTATGTTGCAGCTGGGATTAAGTCGTGATAACTACATAACGTTAAGAAAGGCGCTATCTGAAAAAGGAGTGGATGTTTTACCATCATATGACAAAATAAATGAAAAGAAGAAAAGCATTATACCACCTCCTATTGAAATAACTGATCGGAAGGCTGTTATTGGACTCGGCGCTCTACTCGAAAATACTGCTTTAAGGATTGCTTCTGACTTTTCTTCAGACCAACTAAAAAAAATAAATTCTTGTGATCTTCAACTCATTTGTAAGTGGGGATGTGATGGATTATCAGCACTCTCGGAATATAAACAAATCAACACAAGTGAATCATCTTCCGAGTATAAAAGTGTATTTATGGCATCGCTAGTTCCATTAAGAATTCGAAAGTATGCTGACAGCGATTCTCCATCAACCAGTTTCGATGATATTTGGAAGAATTCGACTCCAGGATCCAAAGCTTTTTGTAGGCCAATAAGCTTTGAGTATATAAAGGAATCCAAAACAACAACGCAAGATTTGATAAATCGTATTGAAGCAGAAATTAAAAACTTGGAACCTATAACAATCGAAATAGAAAATTATTCGTTTAACATGTCCTATGATTTAAAACTTACAATGATTGATGGGAAAGTTGGAAATGCCATTACAGGAACATCATCTACTTGGTACTGCTACATATGTGGTGATAAAAAATCAGAATTTTCGAATATTTCCAAGCAAAGATCAATAAATGAGGAAACATTACAATTTGGAATATCCCCCCTACATGCTCGCATACGATTTCTGGAACATTTTCTACATTTAGCATATGATTTAAAGTACAGAAGCATACCGGAAAATGCAAACAAAAGTGCAAATAACAATAAGGAGTTAATGGAAATGAGAGCCAGTGAGAAACGAAGAATTCAAGAGGAATTTAAAAAGCGGATGGGATTAAATATTGATAAACCACTCACAGGATATGGAAGCACAAACGATGGTAATACCGCTAGACGTTTTTTTAAACATTTTGAAACTACTTCCGAAATAACCGGAATTAGTATGGATTTACTGCAAAAGGTCAATATTATTCTAATGGCGATAAATAGCAAGCATAAAGTGAACGCAACAAAATTTGGAGAGTATTCTACAAAAGTTTCTAAATTACTTTTGGAATTATATCCCTGGAAAGAAATGACACCTACAGTTCACAAGATATTATGTCATGGAAAGGTCATCATAGAACATAATATTCTGCCTTTAGGAGAGCTTACAGAAGAACCCCAAGAATCGAGGAATAGAGACTTTAAGCATATTCATCAGTTTAGCTCAAGGAAGTGTTCTAGGCAGTCTCAAAATGAAGATATTTTTAATAATCTGATTCTATCTTCTGATCCTGTTTTATCTACTATAAGGAAACGTTGGATTTGCTACAAAACGTTAGCATTTGAAAATATTCATGAATTTAAAGATTTACTTTATCTTTTAGATATGGACTACTGTGATACCGATTATTTTACAAAATTATATTAATTTATAAAAAAAAAAAATAAATAAAGACTATTTTTATATAAAATAAATACTTGTTAATTTTTTTTAGGGATAAAGAATAAAAGATTAATCGTAAAAAGTGGCTGTAAAAATTCATAAAAATTTAGGTAGTAAAACATGCCTAACAAATGTATGGATGAAAATAATAGTACTAGGTAAATTCTCTAAAAGATGTTGAGTTTTCCCTAATTAATTTGTCACTTAGGTAGGCATGTTATATATCAATGGAAAGGTAATTTTGTCTATTTTTCAAAACTGTATATAATTTTTGAAAATTAAAAAATTCGCGGAATACTTTTTTAAAAAAAATTAAAAAATGTTTTTTATTCAGTTTTTGCGAAGATACAAATTTTTCAAATTGCAATAAAAATTTTATTTATGAATATTTTTTGATGAAATTTTACAGTTAGGTAGATTTTTTTACTCAAAATCCAAAATTAAATAAAAATTTCGAATTTTCTTATTAGAAATCCCGGAATTCCCAAAAAAGTTTTAAAAAATCCCAAAAATGGAATTTTTTGGTTTTTTGCCTATTATATCCATACCAGGGGCGGGGTTATCGAAACCCGTTACAAAATGATTAAGAACATATTGGGTCATATAAAACAGGTCACTATAATTTGATATCGACTATGCGATTTGAGAATTTATGCTCAAAATTGAATTTTCTATAAAAAAAATAGGGTTTTTTGGATGGACCTGGTCCCCTCGGTATCAAAAATTTTTAGGTTTTGTTTCATTTATCGTATTTTATGTAAAGTCAGCTTTTCAAAAAGTATAAATTCTATATACATCTTCTTAGAAACTTTTTAGATAACTTAAAAAGAAAAAGATACTTTTTTCCCAAAAAAATGGCAAAAAATCGCCTTTTTTTAATTTTTTAAATTAAAATGCCTATAACTTTGGACTCAGTCATGATTTTTACATAATTCTTTCACTGCTTGATATATAAACTTGTTGTTAAGCGAATAAAAAAAGAAATGGCGAAAATCGGGAATATTTGGACCCGCTATTATCAAAAAACTAAAGTAAGAACGGTAAAAATTTTAAAATTTTAATTTTCAAATGCGAATATCTCCTAAACTATAAGAGATAATTTACTGCTATGACGACATTTTTTATAGTGCTCGATGAGGAGATTCTATATACGAAATTTTTTTTAAATCGGAACTCAAATGAAGAAATAGGATCGTTTTAAAAATTTAACATAGCCGAGGTGTCCTAATTTGAGGACCCCCCGCCGGGCCCCTGGTTGGCCTATAAGGTCCAAATTCAAAACCTAAACTCGACAACACCTCCTCTTTGTGCATACCAAATTTCATTAAAATCGGATTAACCGTTTAGAAGTTACCGAATTATTTCCCTCTTTTTTTTTTCCTATACCACTGTGCGCCATTATAATTGTTGCTTTTTCTAAATTTAAAAAAAGGATATATTACATATGAACCACTGTTTTTCTCAATAGCAGCACTTTTTCACATAAATAGTATGTGAATTTTCTTTCTTTCTAGGTTTTTTTACGTATGTGCAACTTTATTCATGTTTTCAGATTCGATGGGAAGTGAAAAAAAGCACTTGAGTGCAATACCACTCACTCACTCATACAAACAAAGACATACGTACAATCTATACTATACTTTTTAAATTAAAAGGGATTTTTACATTTTTCTTCCTATAGAACACTTTTCAATAGTTGAAATTTGTTGTTGCCAAAGTAGCAGCAGTAAACGTAGTTGCAACAAATTTATTACCGTCCCAAAAAAATGTTGACTGTATTTTTATGTATGTACATATGTATGTTGGATTTTTAAGTTCCAGCAGTTTTAAAAGGAGTAAATTAATCGCTTTTGGTTAATAAGAATTTGTATATTTTCAGCCAGCCACCTGGAACTGTAGGGTTTCATATGTGTGTGTCTTTGTGTATGAAGGGTTTTGTAAAGATCATAAATTATTTTGGTATTAACCCATTGATTGCTTTGGCGTACTTTCTCATCGAAACTATATGAAGGAAGCACAAAAAAAGGATACAGCCGAATGTATACACAAATACATACTAATACATGAGATCATACACACAAAATACATATCAGGAAGCAACTTTTGAAGTATATTTCGAAACGTGTGAGTGTGTGTAAAAACTACATACATATAGTTTTCTCATAAATTGTATATACTTGTTTCTACATTTACGTAAAACTAAAACATCTTTATCCTTGTGAGATTTTGTTATTTGTTTTACTACTGCTTCATTTTATTTTCTGTGTTTTTTTTCGGTTTTTTGCGACAAAGTCGTCGCCTTCAATGCAGATCTGCATTTATAAAAATTTATTGTTGCACTTCCTTTTTGTATATGAATATGGATAATGTCACTTTGATTAAAATGTTATGGGTTATTTGTTGTTGTTATTGTTCTTGTTATTTTCGGTGGTAAAAATATGCAGAAAATACACACACTTACTTGCTGTTACATACAGACACCCAAACGTAATACTTACATATACACATTGAAAATATGCATATTTATAGTTGCAGACATCTATAAGTTTATTTTTATGCATTTTAAAGATTTACAAGTTTTGTAACTTATTCAGACACACATATAATTACAGTGGATGTGAAAAGAGTTATACTAACGGACTTGGTAGTTGGCATTGCTATTGGACTGATAACAGACAAGATCAATGGAAGACTCCTGCAATAACGTTTACGACACTCATAAGGAGGAATTACCTTGGGTAACCTCCAACTTGCTGAATTTGGAAAACAGTTGAAATATAAAGGAGTCTTACGAGACCTAGTACAGAAAAATGGAAGTATGAGGAAATACTACTATTGTTGAGAGCAGATCAATTTGAACAGAGACCGATCACAGTCTGTGAAGGCATGTAAATCATTTCGTATCAGGACTTTACATATTACAATCACCAATTTAGAGTTTCTTAGTATATATAGTATCATATAGGAGAGTGATGATTAATGGGTCAAAACAATATTATTAAACAAAACACCAAGAACAGAGAGATCGTAATAACAAACAAGTAAGAAGGTAAAGTCGGGCGAGGCCTACCATATGATACCCTACACCAGTTATGACTATTAAATGTGATTTATTTTTTATAATAAAGTATTTCTCTTGAATATTACTTAGATTCCGATTTATTTAAGCAATTTATTGACTAATTTTCTGAAAGTGGCTTTATATGGGGGATAGGAGCAAATATGGACCGATGCCGATAAAATGTGCTGGGTAGATTTATACAATATTTGCCTGTGCTAAATTTCATCGCAATATTAGTGTTAATATTCAAGTCACTTTCTGAAGGGGACTTTGTATGGGGGTTAGGGTCAAATGAGGTCCGATGAAATTCGGCAAGGCAATCAAGGCTTTCATAAAACTTACTTGTGCGGACCTTTTATAGAGATACAATAATATTTTACATAATTATGAGCTAAAAAGCCCCTTTCGGGGGTTCAGTTGTATGGGGGCTAGGTGAAATAATGGCCTGATTTTAACCATTTTCAATAGGCTTCGTCCTTGTGTCAAATTATCTTGAAAATTGCGACATGTACTTTGAGAACAACGTTCACATGGACACACGGACGGACATCGTTAAATCGACTCAGAATCGGTATACTTTAAGGTGGATATAGTACTTATTTTTTACAAACATCAGTACAAACGCATAATTCCCTTCCCTTCCCACTATAGTGGTGTAGGGTATAAATACTACTTTTGGAGAAGAAGATATTGCTAGCGGTAATTGATGAACGAGCACGACAATAATATATTCCTCGACCAAGATCATTGAGTGTGGCAACTAGTAGACTTAGCTTTTCATACGAACTACAACCGAGATGTTAGCGAAGCATAATGAAATGTAAATCGTACTTCTAAACGAAATCATTTTCTGAAGGATAGCCATTGTATGGGTCAATTCTTCAATTTTGGAGAAGAGAGCAATACCAGCACTTAGTATGGGTGAGAATTATAAACTTGAATGGGGGATTGGGATGAATTTAGGATAAAGTACAGGAGACAAAGTATGTATGTGCTTATTAAGAATCCCTCCGACTCATAAGTTCCTTTAAAGGTGTGATCAAATACGGATCAGTAAGAGGTCTGGGAATGAAGTTGCACATGAGACAAAGAAAAAGACAAATATCTGTGGATCACAATTAGTTTAGAAATTCTCCGACTCCTGTGTCCTTTAAAGGATCTGATATAGGATTAGTAAGTTTGCGCTAACTTTGCACACAATGAAACGCAATTGGACATGCCAAGGACATACCGATCATGGAAATTATCTGCACCATTGAAAATAAGTAACAGATTTATTGATGAGTTAATGGGGAAAATAGTTATCTACGTAGTATTAGTTCGAGAACCCTGCTTTGTAGTCGACAAGATTAGGAGATATGTAACTATGCATGTTAATATACTTCATCTTTGTAAACGACCATACAAAAATATGCAAAATCTGTCAAATGGGCTTGGCATATTTGTTGATAAATATCAATAATAATACATATATTTATACTCTACACCAATTTAATGGGGAAGGTATATTGGGTTTGTGCTGATGTTTGTAACGCAATAATATTGGTGCTATGACCACCTTAAAGAATAATTTTCTGAGTCGATTTAGCTATGTCCGTCCGTCTATCCATCCATGTAAACATTGTAATCAAACTACAGATCGCAAAAGATAATTCAATGAAATTAGGTACATAATCTTCTATTGTCCCAGGGACGAAGCCTATTGAAAATGGTTAAGATCGGTCTATTATTTCACCTAGCCTCCATACAACTGAAACCCCGAATTGGGTTTGTAAACTTTGTAATCAAACTACAGGTAGCAATTTTGGCACATGATCATCTATGGTACCGGAGACGAAGCCTATTGAAAATGGTTAACATCGGTTCATTATTTCACCTAGCCCCCATACAACTGAATCCGCCGAATAGGGCTTTTAAGTTCATAATTATGTTTAATATACTCGTATCTCGACAAAAACTGCAAACCTAAGTTCTATACTAGCCTTGATGACCCTCATGAATTTTATAATTATAGGGCCTCATTTGACCTTAGCCCCTTTCAAAATTTGATTTAAATGTCCACAATTTTATTCAACAATAAATGGCTTTAGTATATCCGTGGCAAGGTACACTTCAACTTAAATGCTTTGTTATGAAAACTAAATCACATTTTATTTTTGTAACTGGTGTAGGGTATTATATGGTCGGCCTTGCCCGACTTTAAGTTCTTACTCGTTTTATGATGTAATGGCTATGTTCAATATGCTTTGCTAGTCTATAATACATTCTGATATAATTTCCGTTATTTTAATATTATAGGAGACCACTCTCACTATTGTTGGTCTGGCAATCGTGGTTCTAAATAGTTAAATGAATAGTAATGTTACTCATTACAAGATTAAAAAGATTCTATTTGTTATAATTTTCCATTTATACAAAATAATTTTTTTATTTATGTGTGAGGTGCCACACCCATTAATACTTGGTCCTCTCATTTTCGTTCTAAATATTTGTACTGACAGTATCGTTATTCGTACAATGATAGGTGGATTCCTGCCATTATAGTTTCCTAAATACACAAAATTAAGTATTTACATAATATGGGAGGTCTTAGGCCCACTATTGTTATTCTGCCCACTTTTTTCAAATATTTATACGAATATCACTTTAGCATTGGCAAAGCTGGAGTTATTTCCTCGGAAGCAGTTCCCCGTGATAGCCTTATATCTTAACACTCATGTTAAGTTCAAAACTATAGTCCATGATTACATTGGGCTGATTGCACTGGGTTCGGAGCTTTAATAGTCACAAAATTGTCTACAGAAGTTTTAAGATTTACCTCTCCGACGAATCAGACGGTAAATTTACTCGGGAAAAACGATACATATATTAGGCTATCTCATGGTGTCCAAGAGGTCAAGTTCATCAAAGAAAATTACCGATAAAATGTTATAAGTATTTGCATTTTTAGACCAAGACGGATAATAAGTTATGTCGCCGTGTCAAATGGTTAAATATCTCAAGAATCATTTGGATATGGCAACGAGGGGACTCTACCCCTTTATAAAAACTACAAACGAGAAGTGTTTCCTCTATATTACCAAGATTTTAACAAACTTATCTATAATTGATCCACACTGTTTTTACTTCGCCTTACAGGATTACACATAAATACAAACACATAAGTTTTCTAACAGTATATACATATGATAAATTTAGAAGAAGGATCAAAATTGCTTTTGTTTTAACAAATGGTTTTTGATAATTTATTTGATCTATCAAGAATAAGTAGATGTAGTAAATATTTATTACAAAAATATTTTCAAAGGCACATTATCCTAAGGATATCTAGTAAAAAGGACTGATATTGAAAGTACATATATGTTTAAATGGAGACTAATAGTTGTAGGAACTAAGTATATTGTTTCTGGCAAGTAATGTATAAACTTATAAATAATTTAAAGTATAATAAATTAATGCCAAAGAAAATTTATTTTTATAAAAGTTTGTTTGATTAAAATTTTTATTAAAAAAAATCAATTACAACAAAATTTCAAATTAATCTGCCTAAATATTTTGAACATTTCTGCGGAAGTTTAAACTATAATCCATCATTGTAAAACTAATAAGATATTTGTTTGCTGATTGATAAATCCATACAAATTGCCATATCCTGTCAATACATTTTTAAGTAGCCATTTGACATTGTTGTGGCAACCAATTGAAATCATATCAATCATTTTCTAAAATATCATATTTCTATAGAGATGTTTTTTCCTTTCTATTCTACTTATTTATTATTATTTAAGACCAAAATTATTATTTATATGTATATATATAGTATAAATTTGTAGAATAGAAACTACTACAAAATATATGTATCTGTAATGCGTAATTGTGCATGAATACGAGAGAGTTTTGTGTCAAACTCAACACTCATGTGGCCAATAAATGTCAATTTAATGTCAAAATCATACTAAAACGATTTATCATTGAACAATTGAAATCATAATCAATAAACATTCATAACTGATTGTGAATTTTTACAAAGTGTTTGTGCGTGTAACTACTTATTTATTATTACATACTATTGTATGTAGTATTATTAAATTTCTATTACTATTGTTATTATTGCTGTATCTAACGTGTTGGATAATTTCATTAATATAAATATGAATTTTTAATAAGCATGTATGAATGATTACTTAAAAGATTTTAAATTCTATTGTTTGACATAGATATTTAATAATTTATAAACATTTATTTATTACAAATATTTATTTTTATAAAATTTGTTTAGTAATTGAAATTTTTCTATACACTTGCTTAAAACTTTATAAACTTGTTTTATAATAAAAAAAAGGTTTTAAAGCTTATATAAGATATATAAGAATATATACATATAAGATATAGAAGATATATAAGAATATCGAAAAAGAAATATGATATGCCTTAATTATACCCTACAATAGTATAGTGAGGATGCTATTATGAGTTTGTGCTGATATTAGTAACACCCACCAATTGGCTAAGAATCATTTTCTGAGTCGATTTAGCTATGCCCGTATGTCTGTCCTTCTGTCTGTCCATGTAAACCTTATGCGCACTTTACAGGTCGCAATTTTCAAGATAATTTGATGAAATTTGGCACATGCTCTCTTTTGACTCAAGGACGAAGCCTTGAAACCTAAAAATGGTTAAAATCGGTCCATTATTTCGTATAGCCCCCCTTCAAACGGACCCCCGAATGGGTCTTTTCAACTTTTAAGTAAGTTAAATGTTCTTGTATCACTTCAAATGTAGGCAAAACTTAGTTTTAAATAAGTCTTAATAATACTGATTTTCGTAATGGTCGGGTCTCATTAGACCCTATCCCCCATACATAGTCCACTTCAGAAAATGACATGATGGTCCAAAATCACTTATTAACACTAATATCATGATAATATTCTGAATAAATAACTAACCTAACCAAAATCCCTCCACCAAAATGTATAAGGATAGGATATGGTCCTAACTCCCTGCCTCCATATAACCCTTCATTTAGAAAATTCCTTTTTTGTCAACAAAAATATTCTGAATTAAGGTAAAAATGAAATTAAATACTTTATTATAAAACAAGTTAGAGTGCTATATTCGGCTGAGCCGAATCTTAAATACCCTCCACCAGCAACTTTTGTATTAATACATTTCTAATTAATAAAATATTTGTAGAAATAAGTTTTCTCATGTCTTAAAAAGAAAAATCCCAAGATTTAAACAGCTTAAATCTTCTACAATTCCAAGATTTATTGAACATTAGAAACGCCACTTTCATTTAATTTTTTATAGCGCCCTAAGATATGCTTTAGCGATATCTCGTATTTGCATGTATGCATGTGTGTGAAAGATTTAAGGATTTTAAAAATACATACATATATATAATTTTGTTCTACACAAATTGATAATGCAAAAATAGTTAAATACGGTTAAAGCGCTTTTAGGGGCAGGACCTAGTATGTGAGTTATGACCAAATATAGACCGATCGTGAAAATTTTTGAAATAGCATTAAGTGCTTTTTGCATTACAAAATAGTATTTATGAACAAAAATAGTATTTATTTATATCATTATTTGGTAATGAGTTATGTGCCTTTTTTTTTCTGAAAGGGACCTTGTATGGGAGCTATGATCAATTATGGATCGATAGGAAAACAATTTCACAGTAATATTTCTCTGTATATGAGCAATATTTTTGCCAAACTTTATATGGTTATCTTAATTTAGTAATGAGTTATGTGCGTTTAAGTGATTTTCGGGAGGGGACCTTGTATGGGAGCTATGACCAGTTATGGACCGATCGGAAAGAAAATTATCTGTAATATTTCTGTGCATATGAGTAATATTTGTACCATATGGGTATCTTAATTACGTAATGAGTTATGCGCGTTTAAGTGATTTTCGGGAGGGGACCTTGTATGGGAGCTATGACCAATTATGACCGATCGAAAAAAATTTCACAGTAATATTTCTGTGCATATGAGTAATACTTGTGCCAAATTTTATATTGATATCTTAATTTAGTAATGAGTTATGCGCGTTTAAGCGATTTTCGGGAGGGGACCTTGTATGGGAGCTATGACCAATTATGGACCGTTCGGAAAAAAATTTCACAGTAATATTTCTGTGCATATGAGTAATACTTGTACCAAACCTTATATGGATATCTTAATTTAGTAATGTGTTATGCGCGTTTAAGTGATTTTCGAGAGGTGACCTTGTATGGGAGCTATGACCAATTATGGACCGATCGGAAAAAAATTTCACAGTAATATTTCTATGCATATGGGCAATACTTATACCAAATGTTATATGGATATCTTAATTTAGTACTGAGTTATGCGCGTTTAAGTGATTTTCGGGAGGGTACCTTGTATGGGAGCTATGACCAATTATGGACCGATCGGAAAAAACTTTCACAGTAATATTTCTATGCATATGGGCAATACTTACACCAAATTTTATTTGGATATCTTAATTTAGTAATGAGTTATGCGCGTTTAAGTGATTTTCGGGAGGGGACCTTGTATGGGAGCTATGATCAATTATGGACCGATCAGAAAAAAATTTCACAGCAAAATTTCTGTGCATATGAGTAATATTTGTACCAAATTTTATATGGATATCTTAATTTAGTTATGAGTTTAGCGCGTTTAAGTGATTTTCGGGAGGGGACCTCGTATGGGAGCTATGACTAATTATGGACCGATCGGAAAAAAATTTCACAGTAATATTTCTATGCATATGGGCAATACTTATACCAAATTTTATATGGATATCTTAATTTAGTACTGAGTTATGCGCGTTTAAGTGATTTTCGGGAGGGGACCTTGTATGGGAGCTATGACCAATTATGGACCGATCGGAAAAAACTTTCACAGTAATATTTCTATGCATATGGGCAATACTTACACCAAATTTTATTTGGATATCTTAATTTAGTAATGAGTTATGGCGTTTAAGTGATTTTCGGGAGGGGACCTTGTATGGGAGCTATGATCAATTATGGACCGATCGGAAAAAAATTTCACAACAATATTTCTGTGCATATGAGTAATATTTGTACCAAATTTTATATGGATATCTTAATTTAGTTATGAGTTAAGCGCGTTTAAGTGATTTTCGGGAGGGGACCTTGTATGGGAGCTATGACCAATTATGGACCGATCGGAAAAAAATTTCACAGTAATATTTCTATGCATATGGGCAATACTTATACCAAATTTTATTTGGATATCTTAATTTAGTAATGAGTTATGCGCGTTTAAGTGATTTTCGGGAGGGGACCTTGTATGGGAGCTATGTTCAATTATGGACCGATCCATAAAATTTTTCCTCTGAAAGAATTCTATTGACATAAGATTTTAATTTGTGAAATTTTGTGAAGATATCGACATTGTGGCGGAAGTTATTAACCAAAAACCCATTTTCCGGGAATATGTACTTTTGTATGGGAGGTATATGAAATTGTGGACCGATTTTCACAGTAATATTTCTGTGCATATGAGTAATACTTGTGCCAAATTTTATATTGATATCTTAATTTAGTAATGAGTTATGCGCGTTTAAGCGATTTTCGGGAGGGGACCTTGTATGGGAGCTATGACCAATTATGGACCGATCGGAAAAAAATTTCACAGTAATATTTCTGTGCATATGAGTAATACTTGTACCAAACCTTATATGGATATCTTAATTTAGTAATGTGTTATGCGCGTTTAAGTGATTTTCGAGAGGTGACCTTGTATGGGAGCTATGACCAATTATGGACCGATCGGAAAAAAATTTCACAGTAATATTTCTATGCATATGGGCAATACTTATACCAAATGTTATATGGATATCTTAATTTAGTACTGAGTTATGCGCGTTTAAGTGATTTTCGGGAGGGTACCTTGTATGGGAGCTATGTCCAATTATGGACCGATCCATAAAATTTTTCCTCTGAAAGAATTCTATTGACATAAGATTTTAATTTGTGAAATTTTGTGAAGATATCGACATTGTGGCGGAAGTTATTAACAAAAAACCCATTTTCCGGGAATATGTACTTTTGTATGGGAGGTATATGAAATTGTGGACCGATTCTGGCAATTTTCAGCAGGAATCAAGATCTTGTGCAGAAACGAATGTATGGTGATTTCCATGGAATTATCTTGCATAGTTTTCGAGAAAACTACATCAGAATATGTAAAAAATGCTTATTTTTTTTCGGGGTTGTTTTAAATTTTGATTCATAACTTTTCCCTTTGCCCATTTGCAATACCAAACAACTTAGGAAAATGAAGAACATTTTGGGTGAATTTGGTTAAGCTCTATTGCTTCGTTTTATCGTGAGCGTGTTTTACACAGACAGACGGACAGACGGACAGATGGACAGACGGACAGACGGACAGACGGACATATCTAAATCGACTCAGAATTTGATAAGGACCCAGAATATATATACTTTGTTGGGTCTCAGATGAATATTACTTGGTGTTACACACGGAATGACAAAGTTATATATACCCTCTATCACCACTGATGGTGGTGGAGGGTATAAAAAAAATAATTAACATTTTCAACACAATCACTGGTGTAAGGTATCAAATGGTCGGCCATATCCGACTATGAATTCTTAATTGTTATAAAATTCAGGACACGATATCTCAAATACCAGATGTAAGGCAAGATTCGAATTCAGCACAGTTCAATCCTTCAGATCATTCAGTCTCAGAGTTTCGACTTTTTCGAGTTTTGTCGGCCTGTGTTAGGTTGATTTATATACACGATTTTATACAAAAATCCGATCTCTTATTAGCTTCAGTTCTAATTTCTAATGATTTACACGTCTTCTTAATGTTACAAAACTTTAAATTTTTGTACCCACTTTCAATTGGGGAGGTAAAGCTAAGAGTTAATAAGCGTCGCCGTATAGAATGACTAAAAACGCTAAGCACCAGATGATTTGTTGCATTATATAAAGTTCTTCCATGTGCAAGAAATTTAAGGTGCCTAGCAGTCGGTTACGAAATCATATGTAGGGAGCTATATTTTAGGTGAGAAGTTGTACAGAATTATATCTTATTCAGATCCTGTGATCTTATGGTGGTAGCGCTAGAACGATTTGTATGTAAGGTCACGTTTAACCGCTTGCTGCTGGAATAAGCTCACGGCTTCTAAGATCCAAAAGAGAGTTTTAAAAGTCCGAACCTCCTGTGCTGCCTCTACTCCAGAAAAAGTGGCTAACAGGTCAACACCAGAACTCCAAACCTTTTGAAACTCCTAACCATCATAGAAACTGATGAGTAGATCAACCGATCCTAAAGTCATCTCCTTCCTATAGATGTCTACAAAGGATGGAGACAGCTTTGTAGGAAAGTTTTAAAACTGCAACGCTGAGCAAGCTGACAGATCAACACCACTAGAAGAAAACCCAGAAGAACGTTTTAGAACTCCAAACCTCTTGTGATGTCTCAATTTCACTTTAACCCACAGAAACTGATGAGTAGCACAACCGACCATAAAGAATCCACAAAGGTGTCATTGCAAACGCTGAGGAAGCTAACAGCTCAGCGTCACTAGAAAAAACAACAGAAGAACGTTTTAGAACTCCAAACCTCTGGTCGTGTCTCTGTTTCACCTTAACCTACAGAAAATGATGAGTAGCATAACTGGCCCTATTGAGTAAAGCAGCTTGTGGATGTCTACATAGGAAAGAAACGATTTTGTAGGAGAATTTTAAAACTCCGAATCCTCAAAGGTGTCTTTGCAATGCTGAGCAGGCGTGGAGCAGCTTTTCATGAGAATAGCAATACCTATACTCGAAAACAATCCAGAAGAGAGTTTTAAATTTCCGAATAGTTTATGGTACTTCTGTTCCACCTTTTCAGAGAGAAACTAAACAGTTCAACTGCCCTTTAGCATTGATAAGCAAGCGTCGCAGAGGTTATCGTATGAATATCAATACCGCCACTCGAAGGCAATCCGATAGAAAGTTGTTGGTCTCCGAAACTTCTGTAGTGTCTCTACTTGACCTTCAAACAGAGAAACTGGCAAATAACTCAGCTGTCCCTCAAGCGTGGCGCAGATTATAGATACATATCTAATTAGGAAAGACAACTTTTCTGCTCAACGTCACTAGAAGACACGAAGAAGAAGAACGTTTTAGAACTCCAAACCTCTTGTAGTGTCTATATTTTACCATAACCCACAGCAACTGATGAGTAGCTCAACTGAGCCTAATAATTGGCGCTGCTTATGGGTGCTAACATAGAAACGAATCGACTTTGTATGAGAGTTTTAGAACTCCGAATCCTCAAAAGTATCTTTGCAATGCTGAGCAAACGTGTCGCAGCTTTTCATGAGTGTAAAAAGCAATCTAGAAGAGAAACTCCGAATAGTCTATTCTGTCTTCACAGAGAGAAACTAAACAGTTTAAATGTCCTTTAGCGTTGATAAGCAAGCGTCGTAGAGGTTATCGTATGAATATCAATACCGCCACTAGAAGACAACTTGTGGAGACTTTTGGTGTCTCTATACGACCTTCAAATAAAGAAGCTGGTAAACAACTTAACTGTCCCTCAAGCGTGGCGCAGATTATAGATGTTCAATTAGGAAAGACAACTTTTCTGTTCAACGCCACTAGAATGAAACCCAGAAGAACGTTTTAGAACCTCTTGTAGTGTTTCTATTTCACCTTAACCCACAGAAACTGATGAGTATGTAGTTTAATTGACCCTATTGACCACAATAGCAATACCGCTACTCGAAAATAATCTAGAACAGAGTTTTAAAATTCGGAATAATCCATGGAACGTCTACTACGCCTTCACACAGAGAACAGCACAACTGACCTTTAGCACCGCTGATCAAGCGTGGTACAGGTTATCGTGTGAATTCCGCCACTCGAAGACAACCCAGAGGAGAATTTTAAATATCCCAACCTCCAGCTGGAATTCTATTCAATCTTCATCCAGAGAAAAAGAAGGCGTGGTAGAGCTTATTGTGAGAATATTAATATCCGCTACTCGAAGGCAACTCCGAAGGGAAGTTTAAATATCCGAATTTTCTGTGGTGTCCCTACACCACTTTCACCCAGAAGAAACTGGTGAGCAGCTCAACTGTCTTCAAGCGTGGTGCAGATTATAGATATCTTATTAGGAATGAGACAACTTTTCGAAATTTCAAAGGTGTCTTTGCACAACTATGAAATTCGAGTGTTGTTGGATAAACGAGTCCAAGAGGGAGACCCTTTGTATTAGTTAATTTAATCAATCTATCTGATCAACTTAAAAGATAACCAAATAAGATCTTACCACCACTAGCTCGTCCAAATTGTTATTATGAAACCTCCCCAGCAGTTCGAAAAAGAGTCAATGCACACGTAAAAGGCAGTTATTTCTACTAATGGGTAAGCGACCGGTTGCCCCAACTTTGCATATATGTACATATTAGATTATTCGAACTTTACTGTACAATTGGATAACAAGAGCTTAGGTAGTACTCAATTTACTGTAATCAAGCTTAAAGAGACTGTACACAGTTATCACTTTACTGTACCTTAGGTAAACGAAAGTGGGGACTTTTGAAATTTGTTTTTATTTGTGTCAATTTTCCATTTCTAAGAGGGATTAAGAACTTATCTTAAATTAACCTATACCCATTAAAAATATGATATAATGAAATGGGAAATATAGAGTGGAAAATAGGTCCATGATGTAATCTATAACCCACATACATATATACCCACCATTATTGCTTGAACAGTCTTAGATATGTATGTGTATAGACTAGTTTCTCTTATATAGGCAAAAATATGACTATTTGGAATGGCAAACATAAGATTATATCTGATTTTAGAACCAATATAATGTAGCTTCAGAAAATAACTTTAAAATTTATAATTATACCCTACACCACTTTAGTTGGGAGGGTATATTGGGTTTGTGCTGATGTTTGTAACGCACAATAATATTGGTCCCATACCCACCTTAAAGTATACCAATCGGCTTAGAATCATTTTCTGAGTCGATTTAGCTATGTCCGTCCGCCTGTCCATGTAAACCTTGTAATCAAACTACAGGTCGCAATTTTGAAGATAATTCAATGAAATTTGGTACATGATCTTCTATTGTCAATCTTTTATTGAAAATGGTTAAAATCGGTTCATTATTTCACCTAGCCCCCATACAACTGAACCTCCGAATAGGGCTTGTAAGCCTTGTAATCAAACTACAGGTCGCAATTTTGAAGATAATTCTATGGAATTTGGCACACGATCTTCTATGGAGACGAAGCCCATTAAAAATGGTTAACATTGGTCCATTATTTCACCTAATTCCCATACAACTGAACCCCCGAATAGGGCTTGTAAACTTTATAATCAAACTACAGGTCGCAATTTTGAAGATAATTTAATGAAATTTGGCACACGATCTTCTATGGTATCGAAGACGAAGCCTATTGAATTAAGTTCATAATTATGATTAATATACTATTATCTCGACAAAACCTAGTTCTATACTAGCCTTGATGACCCTCAAAAATTTTATAGTTATAGGGTCTCATTTGACCATAGCCCCTATACAAAGCCCCCTTCAAAATTTGACTTAAATGTCCACAATTTTATTCAATAATAAAGGCTTAAGTATATCTGAGGCAAGGTACAATTCAACTTAAATGCTTTATTATGAAAACTAAATCACATTTTTATTTTGTAACAGGTGTAGGGTATTATATGTTCGGCCTCGCCCGATTATAATTTCTTACTTGTTGACTTATAAATTTATAATTTACAGTAGATTTTTCTATGTGTAATATTAGTCTTTTTCAATTAACCTAATTAATTTTACTTTAAAAATTTACTCTTCTTTATCCTTATAGGAAAAAATTTTGAAAAATAAAACGCTACCAATCAAATTAAAAAGTTGAAGTACAATAAAAATGTCCCACAAACACTTGACACATATAATTCCACTTCAAATAATTTGAACTATTTTTTGTATTAATTCATCTTCTCAATGAAACCACTTCAATCCACAATGATGAGCTATTAAAATTGATGAATAAAATAAGTCATGTAGGCTTATTAGAAATGACTGAGCCATCAAATCGGTCTCTATACATATATTTAACTTTTAAACCATAATGATATATGATGTGTTTGTTTTTTATACCCACCATCAAAAAAGATGGGGGGTATATTGATTTTGTCATTTCGTTTGTAACACATCGAAATATTGGTCATAGACCCACAAAAGTATATAAATTCTGGGTCCTCATTAAATTCTAAGTCGATCTAGCCATGTCCGTCCGTCTGTCCGTCCGTCCGTCTGTCTGTCTGTCTGTTGAAAGCACGATAGAGTCCCAATGGAAATAGCTAGAGGGTTAAAATTTTACATAAATATTTCTAACAGGTAAGGTTTGTTTGGTATTGAAAATGGGCAATATCGGTCCACATTTTCTGATAGCCCCCATACAAGTGGCCCCTCGAAAATCAGCTTTAACAGCCATAACTTGTTTAAAAATACGAATATAGCGATAAAATATGGAAGTTTCTTATGATCCAAAATCATTATGCAAAATTTTATGAGGATCTGTTCATAATTGACCCTACCCCCCATATAAGGTCCCCTTCAGAAAATGACTTTAACGCTCATTACTGGCTTAAAAATACTAGTATATAGATGAAATTCGACATAAATAAGTTTCATACGAGTCAAAATCTATCTAAAAAGTTTTATGAGGATCGGTCCATGATTGACTCTACCCCCCATATAAGGTCCCCTTTAGAAAATGACTGCAACGCTCATTAATGGCTTAAAAATACGAGTGTAGCGATGAAATTCGACACAAATAAATTTAATACGAACCAAATTCTGTCTACCAAATCATATTAGGATCGACCCATAATTGACCCTACCCCCTATATAAGGTCCCCTTCAGAAAATTACTTTAACGCTTATAACTGGCCTAAAAAATACGTGTATATAGATGAAGTTCGACATAAGTAAGTTTCATTATAGTCAAACGAGGTTTGATGGTGGGTATATAAGATTCGGCATTGCCGAATATAAAACTCTTACTTGTTCCTATTAAATTTTGTAAATTCTAAAAGAATTTTTAGTTTGCTCTGACACTTGTCAAAAAGTTTAATTATCTTTGAAATTTTTATTACAATACCAAACAAATGTTGGATTTTGTACTTATTTACTTGTCCTATACAGTGGGGGTTTTATTTATTGAAGGCTTTTAGTGCTATGCACTCTTAGTATTTTATATAATTTGAAAATTCTCTGCATTAAATGTGTCCATCCGTATCCCTTGTAATTAATTTTCAAACAAGAGAGAGAAAAAATACACAATTTGGAAAATGATTATTTCCCAGTTGTGAATGTCAAATTCTAATTGTGTGAAAGTGTTTTTTGAATGGCAATGCTGTTTATTATTTTATATACATATGTATGTGTGTATGTGTTTTCACATTTGCAACAACAATTTGGTTGTATATAGATACAAAAAATCCCATTTCTGTAACTGCTTGTGATTGAGTATCAAAGAGTGGGGGTCGCCTTCTTCTTGTAATTTGTCATGGTGGCGACAATGTTTTTTGTTTGTTTGTTTGTAGTTTTTAGTTTTCTGAAATAAAAGGGGGAAAACCTAATTACTGTGGGTGTCGGCATAATTATGAGCCACTTAATGGAGATTTCATTGTTATAAATGCCAAAGAATATTGTTTTAAATATTTTTCTATAGGATTGTGTGTTCTATGAAATGTATGCACGAGAAGTCAAAGATAGTCGTATATCATGTGATGAATGTGGAAATGATTTTTGTTTTTTTACATTCCAAAGGTACGGGTTAGCAAATGATTTAGGATAAGATTTCGCCATAAATTATTGTAGTGTTAGATGATGAAGAACTTAGACGCCATTTATGGTTTAAAAACTTTATGTGATTTTTGTCTCTTGTATTCACAAATCTGTCAGTTTCGCTAGTATTGCTCACAACCAAAACCTTAACTGATCAGTTGTCAAGGCGGCTATAGAGGCACTTAAAAATCTTGCCGCTGTTCATCATGGGTTTTGGAAGTTTAAACTTCTGCCGAAGCTGAGATACAAAAACGCGCTTCTCTGGAGTCAAATCCAGTCTAGAACGCATATTAAATTGAATCAGGCTTTTCCAGTATAACTGAATACTGAAGGGGACAGAGCAGAGAACCTTGGGAAAGCTTAATGACAATTATGACAAGAACCCGAGGAATCTGTGGCCACACCGATGGCCTGTGATTTATATTGGAAATCTAGATACCAAGAAACACTATATTTTCCCCCGATTGTAACAGATCTTTAAAGGATGGTTGGTAATGAAGAGGAAAGTTGGTTGGTAATGAAGAGAAAGAAAGTTGAGAAAGTCAATCTGACAAATACAAAACCGTTTAAGGCAACATGAGCGAGAAGAGTATAAATTATAGACTAGAAAAGTACCCACAATCACTTAAAGTAATGCAACTTTTGGGTACCGTAACCAAAACGAGAAGCTTCCTCAAGATCATTAAGACCAATGTTAGTATTCAGAAGGGTCTCATCGGAGGACAGACTCAACAATACCAATTCGTGTCCTTAAGACACTTAACTTAACTTAAGTAAGACTTCCGATATCTTGCTGTACAGAAGTTAAGAATTTCACTAAAACTTAAGTTTCAGAATTCTAGTATTAAAATTGGTGAATAAGTCATTTTAAATTCAGCTCACAAAAGCACAGTCCTAAAACCCATCAAGTATCAGTTCCATCAGTTAATGTCGAAGTGCTTTACGTGAATACTTGCCGTGTTGGCCTATTACACGGTGGTCTTTTTCAACCTCTGGGTGAGCTTTGGCAACGACTCACCCCATTGTACTTCTTACACGCAGGTGGCAATTTATGGAATTTCCGGTCCAGTATATGTGCACTTTGCTCGAGTGCTCGAGCTATCTAATCTTTTGCCATAGTAGTCCCGTTGGGGAATGACATGTGTCATGAGTTAAGCTCAATCTAATCCCGACAAAGGAAAAGGTAAGCACTGTTTAGAGTCGATAGAAGGGGCGGACCCAACATCAGATGAAAACACCCTATTGATGTCATGAGGAATTCTTTGTTCCAACAAACATTCTCACTAACTAAAGACTCACCCCAGTGCTTTCATGGACTTAATAAAGTCGCCCAACCACACTACTGAGATGGCTTCTGTTGATTCGGCAACAGCACCTAGGGGACGTAAACACTGATCAATTTTTAATTGACAAAACTTATTTCAGTGGTCACAGTGACCAACTGTGATAACTTGAGGATATTTAGAGTTAACTCTGACATACTCAACCATGAAGGAAAATCGCCGATAAATTAAAGATTCAGGTATTACAGCTTCACAACGTCTTAACCAATTTCACCAACATTTCAACCGCCACTCCTTCTGTCATTCCGACATCTCCACAAATACAATTCAGGATCCCTCTCGTCCATTAGATACAAGTATCCAAATGGTGCAACTCACTCCATCACACACCCAATCTTTAAATTAGAATTTGGGTTTAAACCACATCTACTACGTGGATCCTGAACGAATCTCCACCAGCTGACCACACAGGACAAGTCCTGTGAGCAACGGTCCTCCCGTAGTACCAGATTATGTGGTCATCCAAGGACTAGCCAGGGAGTCGTCACCAGTTCATAGTCCCGGCAGACTAGAGTTACTGGTAGCATCTCTTTATCCCGGGATTGCAATACACCAAGATGAGGGTCTTTCATCAAGGAAACATGTCCCGGGAGAGTCTATCGTGGATTATACCTTCACCTAAAAAGCTGCTCTTACTGGAACATGCCGAAACCTTTAAATAGAGTGGTTGTACATTCGTTGCGTTATGGAGTCGTTGCACAAAATGTCGAGTACCTCTTCCTTGTTAGATCAAACAGTGTGTTCTATGTAGATCATCCAAAAGGGTGGTAGTGATTCTCCTTGCCACAAAACTCCGCTGCTAATTTGACAAGTAATGAAAAGTTGTAAAAAAGTTTCAAAGCGTCCATAACATTTCTCAATTTCTCACCTAAACGAAGTGATTAATACTGCTGGATATGCTAATAAATGGTTAGGATCCCAAGAGTTAATGAATGCAATATAATGAGCGTGTTTTTATTTGAATTTTTACCTTTAGCCATGCTGCTATTAGCTCTCTGATCGATGGATATGAAAAATAATTAAGGATTGTCGGTCTCTCTCAATTTTAGGTCGAAACATTT
The DNA here is from genome assembly GCF_015586225.1 of Lucilia sericata. NCBI lineage: Eukaryota > Metazoa > Arthropoda > Insecta > Diptera > Calliphoridae > Lucilia > Lucilia sericata. The sequence goes on along the minus strand of NW_023994154.1, from coordinate 363,230 downwards.
ATCAATTGGACGCATGCGGAAACTGTATAACTGGCAAAGTAATGGGTACCTACATGGTTGTTGCATCAAGAAGAAACTTTTACTCATATCTTGTATATGTATCCCGCTATGATGATATCTGGACTATACGCTTAATATGAGCCTTAAAGGACTAAACATTGTTATATAGGTTTTAATACTTAGAGACGTAGTCCATGATACTTTCTCGTTTTTCTTACCTCTCTCTTGTGACCATCTGTCAACTCACTTGGGTCCATGTCTTGGATTCGTTGTGATATCGATCGCCCCTCGATATATTACACCCGTGGCACGAACAAATGATTCTATCCTATTTACATCAATCCTGGATAGTTTCTGATAGCCGAGAGGACGGGACATAGTCAAACTAACCTGAGGCACAAACAAATGATTCTATCCTATATTTTTATCAATCCTGTATAGATTCTATTAGCCGAGAGGATGGACGTTATGAAGTATGGAAGCGCGCCTATTTTACAGTCCATGATAAAAATGGTTCCTTGTCCTGGAATAATTGTAAACTTAAGCTATATATTAAGATTCAATCTGAGTCTGAGGTTAGTATGATGGCACATATTCTGAGTGGACAAGATTACGTGCGGATTCAGACGAATGTTGAGCATGTAGAGAGGACAGTGAAACTCTGGAACACTTTCTTTGCCATTGTCAGGCTTTCGCCGAAATTAGATCCAAATATCTTGGAAGTGATATTATGCCGGATATAATATTTCTAACGAACACTGATTGGAAAATTCTTAGGAATTACGTTCAGGAAACTGAGTTTCTGAACATCGGACGATAATACATTTAGTGAATACTATATAAGATTTTTGTTTGTTTTTACCAATAAACATTTTCCACGAAAAGGAGCGCACAATAGGCTCGGTAGTGGCTTAGGTGTATTTCTTCGGAATTGATGTAGATACATCCTCCTATCAACCTAACCTAAGATTCTATAAGTAAGTGAGGAGAAACAATTTTATATAGAAATTTTTTACTGTACATACTTATATGTTCAATCTAATAGTTACAATCGATTTTTGTAACCCATCTACTGTTCAAAATTTTAATATTTTTTAAAGAATTAATTACTTACTTTCTCCTATACTTGAGTGCAGTCTATACAGTTATAATTACAATTTAAATACATTTCATGAACATTTTCCCCATCATTAAACAAATATTTGAATTAAGATTTTCACTATTATAATTTAATTAAAATTATTCTTTATTATTCATATTCACACAAGTATTCAAAAGTCTGTGCTTGTGCTATCTTTAGAATACAAGAGCAAATAAATAAAACATCATATGCAAACATATTCAGAACAATATGAAATTTTGAAAATTTCCATTTACTCGTAAGAAATAATTAAAATATCTGTGCATTAATTAAAATGTGTGTAAATATGTGAAATCTTGTTAAGATTCATAAATGTATACGAATGTTTGGTTGGTTGGAGTGAAATTGGTTTGTACCAATGTATATGTATATGTCTAGTTATACCAATATGACAAATACTCCTTCGTTCTTATATAGAAATATTTCTGTTTAAATACTCTTGAACATGCAGATGATTATTTTGGGAGTTTTTTTTTTCGTAAATTCTCATTTATAATTCACATGAAAATTGTCACACAAAAATATTTTCTTATCCATGGACTCAAATGTTCGTTCAAATATAGTTGTATGTACTTTTAATACAGAACAAAGGAAAAAAACAACATACATCGACGACACTTAAATAAAACATAAATTTTCAAAATGTCTTTTGACACATTGAATATTTGGAGTGGTGAATGAATGGATGTATATACATACATATATATGGAGTGATGCAAAGAACGAGAAAACATTAAAAGTGCCAGACGAAATTCTTTTAGTTTTATTTCATTATTGTTTAACTAAATGGGTGGCCCTTTAAAACAAATACTAATAATGTTAAAGACAAAATAATACATACAAAAACCAAATACTATTGGGGAAGGAGTTATAGCTAAGTAAATCCATACATACATACATCCATATTCGTTTAATATAACTCACATGAGTGAAAGGCCCTAATGATGATGAGACAATGATGGGATCATCATCTATCCATCCGAACAACTAACGAACCAACGTATAAATATGTGGAGGATGACAATAAAATTAAATAAAATGTTTTGTCTTCTTAAGCCCCATAAAATGACAATGGGTTGACAATGTATATATGAATGTGTTTATTAGTGTGGTGTGTTTATAATCATGTACTTTAAAGGGTCATTTAGTTGGATATGTTTTAAATTTGTTTAGAATTTTTTCTTTAGTTCCGGAGGAAGGACTTAATTATATCAAGTTGAGAGAAAACTAAAAATATAAAACAATTCAAACTTTATAAGTGTACATTTTTTAACAGGTGTATTCCGTCAAAGAAGTCGCACGTATTCCGTAGAATGAGGAATAAGTTCTTGGAAAAACGATGTCAGAGAAGAAAGCCGATTAACAAAATTAAATTAGGTTACATGATACTTTCGTAATTTAGTGAGAATACTGGGAGACGACATTACCCTAAAATGCTCACTTACCATTTTTGACAATTTCGCAAATAATGCGTTCACCGAAAAACTAACCTAAAATCTTGATTAGATTCGTTAAATAGTAAAACATACTCGTTATAATCCAAATGATAAAAGAGTCAAGTATTATGTTATCATGAGTGACCTTTATTGTGCTCTCATATAGGTAGGGACTTTCGCATAGAAGACCGACTATTCTTAGTCTTCTAACCACTTAAGTTCCTTTTTTCTTTCGTTTCAGGGAAATACGAATTTCCATTTGCGAAATAATTTACGAAATGGGAAAGCTCATATAAAGCAAAATCATCACATAGAAGGTTTTTGATGTCTCAAACATTTTGGTGATCATGTGAATCATACAATAGTGCGAGAACCAATCAATTAGTTTTAAAAATTTTATTAGATTCACGACATATCTTTAAAGCAATCCAGATCATGAATGAACTATTCTGTGTAATCAGAGCATAAAAAGTCGATCATGCTATGACTATCCGTAAACGATACTTGCAGACGAGCGCTATGACATTCGAAGTATCAACACCGACGACCTACGTATTATTCAGCTTAATCGTGACACCAGCAGGTTGGTAAATGAGGACAAGCGAAACAAATGGTTAGATAATCTAAAGAACTGCAACTTTAGCTCAGGAATTGTTAGTTGTGATCTACAGTTTGGTCTCCTTCCAACCAGACGAAGAAAAATTGAAGTGTCGCGATTAAGTTTGCAGATACCACAATTTCGGACTCTGAATGGTGCTCTAGTGCATTTTACTGGCTTTTTATAGAGCACCTAGAGAGAGAGATAAGACGAAACGACCTTCACAACCTTTCTGGCTCGAACATTCCACAACCGAGAAGTTGCAAGAGCCATCAACACTGCCAAACCATCCAGGATGATTGGTCCCGACGGCATATCTATGGCGAGGGAGTAGTTGAGAATTTGACAACTAATAGCGGTTAGAGTCATCCCGATACAGAAACCAGGAAGAAAGAAGACTGGGTTTATCTTACAGGCTGATTTCCCTTCTCTATAAAAGCCAGCATATTGCTGGCTTTTTATAGAGCACTTAGAGAGAGAGAGATAAGGCGAAACGAAATGTTATTCGCAAACTTCACTACCTTCCTGTCTCGAACATTCCACAACTCTACATCCATTCTGAAGTTGAAGAAGTCATCAACGCTGGCAAATCATCCAGGGCGATTGGTTCCGATGGCATATCACGGCGAAGGGGTAGTTCAGTACTTGACAATGGCTTTTAACCTGTCAACGAGCAGCGGTTAGAGTCATGCCGATACTGAAACCAGAAAGAATGAACATGGGGTTTATCTTACAGATTTTCGATTCCCTCCAATTAACAGTTGCGAAGACGCCCCTTCTCGAAGCCTTAGATACAGATATCCTAAAAGAGTCTTATATGTCTAATACAACACTCTTCCAGGATATCTTGCAGTCCACCATGACCAACAACTTAAAGAGATGGATTGTAAATTATCTGATTGGTCATCAGTTGTTCTTAGAGATAAGTGCTCAAAACCCATTAGGTTAAACAAGATGTACCACAGGGTGGTGTCCAACTCCATTTCTACTTCTCTAAACTTCCCACATCTCCACATGGTGTGGTTGTGATATCATATGCGGACGACTGCACTATTATGGCGGCCGGACAAAATATTGATGAGCTATGTGATCCCACATACTGACTATGAAGCCCCAATACTGACTATGAACCACCCAAAACATTTTGAGGTCACTTTTGCCAGCCTGTTTACCTCCTTAGCTCATGCCACTGCTATTACGAAATGGAAACAGTCCTCAAAGCGCTAGCCTAGAGCATTCGCGGAATGGACTAATAAACCTTTTTGGCTACTTATTAAACAATTGCCCTTTCAGTGATAAATTATGCTGCTCCAGTGTGGTCTCATTCGCTGAGTGATACCCAGTGCATAAATATTCAAAGCTACAGGAGGATATGAAGGTCCTTCCAGTCAAGTAACATCAGTGTCATGCAGGTTAAATAAAGAGGAACCTGCCTCTGTTGCTCTGAGATAACTAAGATCGGCATAGACCGTGCCGTTCCCAACGCCCAGCTTGTGATCAGGATCAGGTCAGATACCCACCACATATTCAACTGACCAGCTCCTCCTACTTTACTTAGCCCAATTAATTTACTAATCGGGTAGAATTAACTCTATATCTTAGCTTAGATCATAATTCGAGGGTCATAGTTTAAGATGTTACAACAACAACTTTTGGTTTTAAAGTAATAATTGAAGGCACCTTACTAAATTGTTTCTCAGCCGAAGTGATCTAAATTTAAAAACAAGTAAGAAATTATAGTCGGGCGAGGCCGACCATATAATACCCTACACCTTTGACAAAAATATAATGTGATTTAGTTGCCATACTAAAGCATTTAAGTTGAATTGTACCTTGCCTTAGATATACATACTTAAGCCGTTTATTGTTGAATAAAATTGTGGACATTTAAGTGAAATTTTGATGGGGGCTTTTCATAGGGACTAGGGCCATATGAGAACCTATTATTATGGAATTTGTGGGGGTCATCAAGTCTTGTATACAACTTGGTTATTGCAGCTTTTTGTCGAGATATGAGTATATTAAACATAATTATGAACTTAAAAGCCCTATTCGGCGGTTTCAGTTGTATGGGGGCTAGGTGAAATAATGGACCGATGTTAACCATTTTCAATAGGCTTCGTCCCTAGGACAATAGAAGATCATGTACCAAATTTCATTGAATTATCTTCAAAATTGCGACCTGTAGTTTGATTACAAGGTTTACATGGACGGACGGACAGACGGACAGACGGACGGACGGACGGACGGACAGACATAGCTAAATCGACTCAGAAAATGATTCTGAGCCGATTGGTATACTTTAAGGTGGGTATAGGACCAATATTATTGTGCGTTACAAACATCAGCACAAACCCAATATACCCTCCCCACTAAAGTGGTGTAGGGTATAATTATTTTCTTACGGGATTGTAATAGTCGGCCAAGGGCGATTTCCATTAGATTACTTATCGTTGAAAGAAATTTGCCTTGATTGGGGCATCATAAGCAGAGCTGATCATTAGAACCTCTACTAAAGGATATATTGAGATTATTTAAGGCACCGACTATAAAAAATATCATTACATATCTCTTCATATCAAGTTTTTGCTCTGTAGTATAAGCAACTGATAATGTCTGTTGCAGTACGCTGGTCAATCGTTAGTCCAAAATTATTTATATTTTTAGCACTAAACAAACACCTTTATTTCCAAAAGTACTTTAATTTTTACTAATCTTCAGCATCCAAAGCATATCATAAATAGGACTAAATATTATTGTCCTCCAAAATAAGATAAGTGTTTTATATAAAACACCCTTTAGAAAACGTTTTGCTTAGTCAGTGTTTATGCTAATAAATATTTTATCTTATAAGATTATTCACAATATCGGCCATAATTTTATTAACACTAAACTTAAAATATTCTCATAGCTTTTTATTATTTTTTTATTGCATTAGACTTTATGATGATGACGATGATGATGATCGTTTGTAAAAAGCGCCAAATATTTATAATAAAATTTATGTAATTTTACTGTCTGCGTGTGTGTGTGTGCGGAGGAAAGGAATTTCTTTAATATTAAAAATATTTTAGCAATTTTGAATGTGCAGCCAAAATCTTAAAATTTTATTATTTATGGTCCACATAATCAGCCAAATGTCTAAGTTATCTGCCGTGAAATTAAAATAAAAATTTTAAAGCATTTTTATGCTATTAAATATTTGAGTGTTAATGAGCAGCTGTTGAGAACAGTAATATTTTTGTAGAGAGAAAAGAATTCGAGAATAATATTTCATACATATGAATAGATTTAAATTATTTCAAAATTTATGAAAAATGTGAATGAAATGCGTTTATTGTGGACTTATGGGACTTTAAAGAAATTTGGAAAACATTTTAGAAAATTTTCGGAAGCACTCACTTTGCACTTTTATTCTTAACCATAAATTACCCCGACACCACATAGGATTAACAAGCCACATCGGAGCTGGGAGCTACCAATTCCAACTTATGCTTCAATAATCTTTGGACAAAAAGTGTAATATCAAACTACTACAGGAAGTTCAGCGTACTTCATCCAAGCTTCTGAAAAGTTGCTAGATATTCCACATATTAAAACTTTTATAAGACATGGAGCGTCACTTAGAGCCCAACAGCTTATAACTTGAGGCGAAGATACCAAACCAATTCATACTGGAGGCATTGGAACGCTATACACAAACTTTGGAAGTGCCCAATCGTATACCAGGGAACTTTGAAACACTGATCCCAGATAGAATATCATGGTCAAGCAAATAACAAAACATTCCTGGGGTTCTATATTGAAGACCGGTTATAGGACATATCATCAATTCATAGTGGAGACATTGGAGGGCTATACACAAACATCGAACGTGCCCGATCGTATACTGGAAGTAAAATATGTCGGAAGCTTTGAAACACTGATTCCAGGTCAAGCGGAATATTAGAACAATTACAAGAATGAATTCGTTGCTACAAAGATGGCTCTAAACTGGGGGACAAAGCGTCCTGGGGTTCTATATTGAAGACCTAGAAACATAAATATATTACCATTTACCTTGTCACAGCACTTGCTTCCAGGCAGAAGTCCGGGCCAACAGGGGTTAAAATATTTATCGAGGGTAAGATTCTCATCATATGGATACCAGACCATTCGGGAGTAGTCAGTAAATATCAAAAATAATAGCTTCAAAGGGAAGGGTGCTCGAGGTAGTTCAACTAACAAGGCTCATAAGGACTCTTGTAATAGTTAGACGGTGGGGGTCATATAGGATAACCCTAACGAGAGCAGGACGAGAAGCTTCCTCAAAAAGTGGACACACAGGATTAGACGTGCGAATTCAGACGAATGTAAAGCATATAGAGAGGACAGTAAAACTCTGAAGCACTTTCATTGCCATTGTCAAGCCTTAACCGAATATTCTCACAGATGTATGCTTTGATTCATATGGGAATCAGTCCATTCGGGAGTAGTTGGCAACGAAAGAGCTAGGAAAGAAAGCACGACGGCTGAATTTAAAATATGGACGAGAGAATCCCGTAAGGCCTCCTGAAATAATGAAATGGTGAGCAGAACAACAAAGATCCCTAACGAGTTTAGTATGATGGTACGTTTACTGAGTGTGGATTCAGACGAATGTAAGGCATATAGAGATTCATATGGGAATCAGGCTTTGATTCATATGGAAATTAGGCTATTCGGAAAGAACTAGCGGAAAAAGCACGACGGCCGAATTTAAAATATAGGCGAGAGAATCCCATAAGGCCTCTTGAAATAATGAAATGGTGGGCAGAACAACAAAGATCCCCCGAGAAGCCTCCTCAAAATGAGCAAGTGTGAGGTCCGGATTCAGACGAATGTAAAGTGCAGAGAACAGTGTAACTCTGGAGCACTTTCTTTGCCATTGTCAGGTTTTCGTCGAAATTCTTAGGCAATACGTCTAAGAAACTGAGTTTTTGAACATCGGACGACAATACCTTCGTAAATCATAACAGGACCAAAAGTGACCTAGGTGTATTTCCTCGGATGTGATATAGTATATATCCTCCTATATCCTATATATCCAACTATACAAAATTGGACTGGCGGATCCAGAAGAATATGAATTGAAAAGGTTAGTGAAACTCTGGAGCACTTCCTTTGTCATTGTCAGGCTTTTGTCGAAATAAGATCCAAATATCTTGGGAGTGATATAATTCCGTATATAACATCCTTTACGAACACTGATTGGGAAATTCTTAGGCAATACGTCTAGGAAACTGAGCTTCTGATCATCGGACGATAATAGCTTCGTTAATCGGCCTAGATGTATTTCTTCGGATTTAATGTAGTATAGATCCTTCTATCAACATCCGGGATAATTATAATTTTTCTAAATTATTAATGATTTTTATAATTTTTTTGAAGATTTTATTGTTTCAAAATACCAACAAAAGATTTTTAAAGAATCTAAAAGTATTAAATTTACCAACTTTTCTCAGTATCCTTAATCCGATAATAACATTTTTGGTAATTGATACTGAGCCGTGTAAAATTACTCCTTCCTTCTTCGCTCCCAAGTAAATAATTTCATGCTCGAATTATCTCTAAAAACAATACAATACAATAATTATTCTACACATTTCCCACCAACTAGACAATAATCGTCTGATATATAAAGTTATACGGATGTTAGCAACCAAACGCCACAAATAGTGGAATTAAGAAGAAATACCACATTTTAAGTATTAAATTACAAGTACATGATCTTAAATGGAAAATGAAAAGGAAATTACTACTACGCAAAAAAAATGTTCAACGTCAATAAATAAATTCAAATTAAGAAAATAACAAAACAAAAAGGAGGGCAGGTACAACATTTCGTTGTTCATTGCGAACGAGTTCATGAACATTGTTTGCAGTTTTTTTGTTTCTACTTTTAAGATTTAATACAATTAATCACTAAATCCAATTGCCAGACAAAACATATTTATTTATTGAGTTGTCAAGGCATGAAGGCGAACATGATTGTTTTTTTTTCATTGTAGCATGTACATGATTAGAGACATCAATGCTCCTTTTTTTTCTGCCAAACCAACTCACAATAGTTTTTAGTTTCTAGTTGTTGGTTGTGTTTTTGCTATCTTTTCTTTTTCTATAGATTATTTACTCAAAATACTTTATCTACGTTGTTAGACAGAGCTCAGACAATAAAGTTTCACATTTCACTACAAGACCAACTCAACTGAACAGCCATTATTAAACCCAAACAGGCAAGGAAACAACCAACCAGCCAACCAACCAACTAACATTGCAAACGACCTGTCCGTCATCTAGTCAGTTTTAACCAACTTTAATTTTCTACTCTTTAAAAGTAACGACAACAACAGCTTAATACAATGGCGAAGACATTTAAATTATTGTGTGTGGTTTCGATTTCAAATAAAATATCAATACAATTCAAATTTATTTATTGTACTGCTCAAAAAACAACATGTATTTCTTTCAGAAACTTATTGTTAATATGTTAGGCTAAGGAGAGCTAGTTGAAAGCTTTTGCTTTAATTCCTAGAATTGATTTAATAGCGTCCAATTAATACGTGGGTATTTACTTTATACTAGCTTTCTCTAGCATATAACATATATACTTATATAAGTAGTTAATTAAAACATATTTAGTTGTTTACTTAGATTTTATTATTTTAAAGTTTTAATTCATTTTTAAGACTTAATTAGTTAGGGTGGCACAAATCTTTGAACAATTAACTAGATGACCTAGCAAACCTTTTAAATACAGACAAACAAGTTAAGAAATACACTATAATACACGAAGCTTTAAAGCTTATTTACTAATATTTGTTATGATATGAATACTAATTCAACAAAAACTAGGTAATGGCTTTCAATTGTTATAACTTATCTAACAACATACCTTTCAATGGCTACTACATACCGTCCGGATTACATAGAAGTAGTTTAATAAGGTCTTACTAATAATGTGTTATATAAATACTATCTAATTCATTAGTCATCTTGCCAGTGTAGATATAGAAGCTGTATACTTTTTTTCTACGATTTACAATGACTACATTTTCTAATTACTTGTAATCGTTTGTGGTAAGTATTTCCCTCCAATGACATTACCGTGTTAAAATAATGACTTAAAATGCTATTGTGTAAGTAAATTTTACCATTTCATTTTAGCATTTCAATGAAAGTTTTTACTGGGAACTTAAACTTAAGGGAAGGATCGAGGATTTGGCAAATGACATCAGGATAGAGGATCCTGAGCACAATGACCCAATTTATGACCCTTTACATCGATCCTAATCGATAGGAAGTTAAAGAGTTATGTTAGGATTAGTGAAACACTGCAAAGCAACCTGACTCTACAGGACCCTACTGGAAGCAGTTGGCAAAGTATATGCTCTGCGATTGAATGCTGAATTCTACAGTATAGTATCTACAAGATCTCATGATAGTATACACTGATATATACTAGGCAATCCGATTGCGCCGTAGTCGACAACGAAACCTCGAAAAAATAACATTTCGGTGCAAATATGTAGATGAATTATACTTTTAGGCAACTGTCCAATTATTAATTCTGTAACTGATTGGAGCAGTATATTTCCCTAAGTATCTATTTGAGACATCAATGTATAGTTCTGATCCAGTAAATAGGCGTTTTATGAGCCTATTTTTTTCATTTCCAGAGTGACCCTTATGTCCAGGAATACATTTAAAAAAGTTAATAACAGATTTCTTTGTGACTTAATATGGTAGACGTAGACGAATGGCGAATGTACAAGCTACATTTTCTACTAAAGTGCGATACACAAAATAACCCTCTACGATTCTGTAATATAAACACAATTGAGGCTGAATGTCGAAGTGCTTTACGTGAACAGCTGTCGTGTTGGCCTATTTCACGGTGGTCGTTTTCAACCACAAGGTGAGCTTTTTTAACGACTCACCAACGCCCCTTTGTGTATCTTACACGTGGGTATAAATTTTTGTATATGGTTCTGCCGGTCTATGTACAAGCACTTTGTTCAAATACTCGAGCTATTCAATCTCGTGCCATAGTAGACCCGTTGGGAAATGACAAACGCCATAAGTCAAGTTCAATCTAACCCCGACAAAGGGGCGGACCCATCATCAGGTGAAAACACCCTATGGCGAATGCCATGTCACTACAAACATTCTCATCATCTAAAGACTCACTCCAGTGCATTCCTGGACCTCTTAAAGTCGCCCAACCACACTACTGGCATCTTTTGTTATAGCAATAGCAATTAGTCAGACTTATTTCAGTGGTCTCAAGGAGCTACTGTGATAAGTTGAGCATGTTTTAGAGTAAACTCCTGAACCATGAAGGAAAATTACCGATAAGTCAAAGATTAAGGTATTACAACTCCGCCAACGTCTTAACCAACTACAGCGCAACTTCAACCGTCACACCTTTTGTCACTCCGACATCTCCACAGATACAACTCAGAATCCCTCACATCCATCTGATATAGGATGGTACATCTCACTCCAACATATATCCAATCTTTGTATTATCAGCTCAAATCCAACATTTTATTAATGCACAGCCTTGCCCTGTTGTTTGCGCGGTAACTGAAACTTATCCCGAAAAATTTATATTTTACCGCTAATTTGGGTTTTAACCACAGCCACTACGTGGATCCTGAAGGAACCTCAACTAACTGACCAGCCAGAATAAAGTCCGAGGATATATTTGACATCTCCAGTTTATAGTATTTGTAGCACCCCTTTACCCAGAGATTGCATCACACCAAGATGGAGTCTTCATCAAGGAAACATGCCAACAGGGGGTCACAATTGAGGCTATAAAACTTCGCCAGAGAAGCCATAGCGGATCAGTGGTATACATTCTATTCTGAGGATGTTTTAAACCCCTTCTCCTATAATGAAGCCTTTGAAAGACATTCAATGTCCAGATGGTCTTGTCGATAGCAATGGTTTTGTGTTCATTTTAGAATTGTGTAAAACATTCTACTTCTTCAGATAAATAATTTGTCGATTCGTATCAAATCGGTTCATTAAGTCACATATCTACAATACAATATTTTTAATTAATTGTGGGCCAATTGATTTGTCAGCTCGCAATATTTGAAACTAAGATCAAGCGTTTACATTTCGTTAGCATTACGCCATGGAAGTCTATCACACGGTCATAAGCTTTTATGTTTGTTTGTATCTCTAATAGGTTAGTAGTTAGTATTTTAGTCTATTAAACCGGAGGTCATGAGTTCATTTCCCATCAGAGACACTGGCAAAGGAGCGCACAACGGACCTAATGGAGATCTACACGCATTTCTCCGGATTTGATGTGATCCTTTCAAACTAAGTTTCTACGCAGAGCCTATATGAGTGGAGGTATAACGTCCCCTTGAGGACAATGGTTCTACATGTTCCACAAAGGTCAGACTTAATGACTTAAAGTTCAAATGCGAATGACTGCCGAAATGTCTCTACCGTATATAGCTATTTTTCAACATCATATGAAGAATTATCACACTGGTTAATACTAACTGAGGCGATACAGGTATAAAACCGAATCAAATTCTTAAATAAATAAGTTTTTCACCTGTAACAGAGAATAGTCTCTCCATTATTTCCGGTACAAACATATAATGTGTCAATAAGCAAGTTCTTCTAATTCATGGTCTATATGGACCAGAGATTTATAGGGGCTAAAACTTAATAATACCATCCAAAGTTCTTATCTACATTAATCACTTAGAGAGTAGAGCTCTTTTCAGACATTGATACTGGAAAGTGAATAACAAGTCTCTCCAGGCTTTGATCCTGGAGAATGAGTAACTTGAAAGTTCTTTCTGAAGACTAAGTATAAGTTGCGTTTAAAAGTTTCAGAGTACAGAGGGCAACAATTTGTTTTAGTGATAAGTCTATTGGCAGTTGTATTGCTGCAGAATTATTGCCAATATTTTCTGCTACTGAGCAACGTCGACCATTTTAACTTCTAACTTCGGTATAGTATTATTTTGTTTTATTTATTAAACAAACGTCTTCGCTCCTTGATAAGTTTGTCAATTACAGATCAGTCTTTTTATACTTTAACTAACAGCTGTTGCATAGGATATTACAGATCTAATCACAATTTATATCAGGGTCGAAGAACTCCTAGTGTGTCATTATCTCTTTAGGGACTTCAGACTGTTAACTATAGTTTGGTTTCAGACAGTTTTGCATCTCAGTTTTGTAATGTATTACCCCATATAACTGTTCCATGTTATACTTTTAAGTGAACTGCCCAGTTTTTGAAACATATGCAAATTTTCAAAATCAAAATTCCCATAAAATTTATACAGTTACTACATAGGTATGGTTTAACTAGCGTTATGTGTAAAAGCCTTAAACGAAAAATAAAAGAATAGTTATTGGATCCTTTTAAAATAATACATTTGTTAACCGTATTCTAATTGCACCCTAATATTTAACTTAACATTGCTTTAGGAATGCATTTACTGCACATTCAAGTTAATCTATTTTAGTTGAATAGTATAACTAACTAATTTGCAAATAACTTAACTTTCTCACTATTGTTAATTGTTGAAAAATAAAGCTAAAACTCTTGAAAGGATAAGTTGTGAACAATTAAATGCAGCAGACATATGCACTTGCCATAGAACCAGTAAAAGAAAACAGTTGGCAACAATCAGCCAGTAATGTATACTTTCATTACTTACATTGTATGTAAACATATTTCTATGCACTTTGTATTTGTAATTGTAAGTATTGTATGTTTTGTTAAGCTCAGACAGTTATTTGTAATATAATATTTTCTATTTAAATCTATTGAAAATACACACATTAATCGAACATAGAAAACAATACTTATTATCCTTTAGATGCAAAAAAATATAGAAAAACAATAGAATTAGATATAATGAAAATAAGATTATGTCTGAGCCAATGTGCCTATGTGGGTAGGTGTGTCTGTGTGTGTGGCCTTAGATCAGCACTTTTTTCTTTCGATTGTTATATTCAATTGTAAAAGAAAATTGTTTTCATTGTTTTAAAACAAATTATTATCAGATTTTGATGTGTGAGGTCTTAATTATAAATGTGGTTTCATTGCATTGACCTTCTATCTATCAATTATGTGTGTTGATAATTTGAACAGGATTTAGTTATATTGAACAATTAAGTTGTTAAAATTCAAACATTTTGAAAACAAATACTAGAAATGCAGATTTATGCAAGTATAGGGGTTTTCGTTAGTATCGTTCTTAAAGAAAAGCCCTATACTTACATAATTTGTATACCCTACACCACTATTGTGGCATAACGTTTGTGCTGATGTTTGCAACGCACAAAAATATTGGTACTATACCCACCTTAAAGTATACCGATCGACTCAGAATCACTCATTTTCTGATTAAGACATGTCCGTCCGTCGGTGTGTTTGTCCGGCTGTCCATGTAAACCATGTGACAAGCTATAGGCCACGATTTTTAAGATATTTTGATAAAATTTGGACCATTCGAGTTTTTCGGACGATGCCTATTGAAAATGGTTCAAATCGGTCCATTATTTCACCTAGCTCCCATACAACCTGACAACCGATTTGGGGTTTTTAACTCAAAACTACGACATTTGAACCATGTCGTATTCCAAAAAGAATGTCAACAATTGTAAATGGTTTAGAACTTATTTTATTGTTTATTGACGAAAACGGCAAAAAGTCAGATCTATGTCACAAAGCTAAGATCTTAAGGCCAACATCGGATTCCAAATGTTCGGTATTTCCTTCGACTTTTGTGCTCAAGTCATGATATATTATTTCAGGCACGAGTAATAGCGCTTATGCTGCAGACATATCATTCAAATATGTCATATTCCAAAAATAATGTCATCGATTATAAGTGTTTAGAACTTTCAAAATAAAACAACAGTTCGCGGGCTTTTTATACGCTCCTTTTCATGGAAACTCTATATAAAGATGGACTGAAAAACCTTATATAACTATGTTGGTGGAAACCAGTTTATAACGATCTGCAATAACATAGATTCCAAGATATTTTAACCTTTTTTGGACGAAAGCTTCGCTACGACAGAGAAAGAGTTCTCTGCATTAGTCTGAATCCGTTCGTCCAATCTTCTTTTGTTTTACCTGTAAATGTGTACACTAAGAACTTTCGTTGGGGTCACCCCATTGGATTTTTATGAGTGTACTCAGCCGGATTCTCTCTCCAACTTTCGTTACATCGAATGGTTTTACATTCATCATGTTAACTTCCTCAAGCTCTCTCCCAATTATAGCAAGTTCTTTCGCTCTTCCATTATCGATTATACCAGAGTAGGATAATGCAGATAATGCGGACTTCCACCTGAAAGAAAGTTTTGTGATTATCTTTTAAATGTAAAAAACCTTGAAAGGCGAGAGCAGAATGTTCTTCATCTCCTCTATGAATCGATTACGCAGACAGTTTTTAATCCACAAAATATACTTTTCTGGGATTTGAGATATGGTGTCCTTAAGTTTGAAACAGAAGGGACTTACAAAAGGTTAAAAAATTACGTTATTTAAAACTTCAGGACACGATATCTCAAATCCCAAATGTTATGGAAAATCTAAAATCAAATTCGTAGTCACCGTGGCTTAATCTTTTATAAAGGTCTGACTTGGTCTCAGAGTTTCGATATTTAAGATTCGGCTCAGCCGAATATAGCACTCTAACTTGTTAAGACTTAATTAGGGTAGCACAAATCTTTGAACAATTAACTAGATGACCTAGCAAACCTTTTAAATACAGACAAACAAGTTAAGAAATACACTATAATATAATATTTGTTATGATAAGAATACAAATTTAACAAAAACTAGGTAATGGCTTTCAATTGTTATAACTTATCTAACAACATACCTTTCAATGGCTACTACATACCGTCCGGATTACATAGAAGTAGTTTAATAAGGTCTTACTAATAATGTTTTATATAAATACTATCTAATTCATTAGTCATCTTGCCAGTGTAGATATAGAAGCTGTATACTTTTTTTCATGCGATTTACAATGACTACATTATCTAATTACTTGTAATCGTTTGTGGTAAGTACTTCCCTCCAATGACATTACCGTGTTAAAATAATGACTTAAAATGCTATTGTGTAAGTAAATTTTAGCATTTCAAACCCTAACACATGGTAATGAAAGTTTTTACTGGGAACTTAAACTTTAGGGAAGGATCGAGGATTTGGCAAATGACATCAGCATAGAGGATCCTGAGCACAATGACCCAATTTATGACCCTTTACATCGATCCTAATCGATGGGAAGTTAAAGAGTTATGTTAGGATTAGTGAAACACTGCAAAGCAACCTGACTCTACAGGACCCTACTGGAAGGAGTTGGCAAAGTATATGCTCTGCGATTGAATGCTGAATTCTACAGTATAGTATCTACAAGATCTCATGATAGTATACACTGATATATACTAGGCAATCCGATTGCGCCGTAGTCGACAACGAAATCTCGATAAAATAACATATCGGTGCAAATATGTAGATGAATTATACTTTTCGGCAACTGTCCAATTATTAATCCTGTAACTGATTGGAGCAATATATTTCCCTAAGTATTTATGGGAGACATCAATGTATAGTTCTGATCCAGTAAATAGGCGTTTTATGAGCCTATTTTTTTCATTTCCAGAGTGACCCTTATGTCCAGGAATACATTTAAAAAAGTTAATAACAGATTTCTTTGTGACTTAATATGGTAGACGTAGACGAATGGCGAATGTACAAGCTACATTTTCTACTAAAATGCGATACACAAAATAACCCCCGAAGATTCTGTAATATAAACACAATTGAGGCTGAATGTCGAAGAGCTTTACGTGAACAGCTGTCGTGTTAGCCTATTTCACGGTGGTCTTTTTTACCCTCAAGGTGAGCTTTTGTGACGACTCACCAACGCCCCTTTGTGTATCTTACACGTAGGTATCAATTTTTGTACATGGTTCTAACGGTCCATGTACAAGCACTTTGTTCAAATACACGAGCTATCCAATCTCTAGTCATAGTAGACCCGCTGGGAAATGACAGGCGTCATGAGTCAAGTTCAATCTAACCCCGACAAGGGGTCGGACCAAACATCAAGTAAAAACACCCTTTTGATGCTATGAGAAATGCCATGTCACTATAAAAATTCTGATCATCTAAAGACTCACCCCAGTGCATTCCTGGACCTCTTAAAGTCCGTCCAACCACACGACTAACATGGCATCTGTTGTTATATCAATAGCACGTAGAGATATTATTGGTAGTTCGAATCTATAGTCAATTAGCATGTTTTAGAGTAAACACACTCAATCATGAAGGAAAACCGCCGATAAATCAAAGATTAAGGTATTAAAACTTTGCCAACATCTTAACCAACTCCACCGCTACTTCAACCTTCACTTCTTCTGTCATTCGACATCTCCACAGATACAACACATAATCCCTCTCATCCATCAGATACAAGTATCCGATGGTACATCTCGCTCCAACAAATACCCAATCATTGCATTATCAACTCAAATCCTCTAATTTTATTAATCTACTCCTAGAAACTAGAAGTGAAACTTATACCGAAAAATTTATATATTTAACTGAGACGATTCAGGTATAAAAACGAAGCAAATTCTTAAATAAATAAGTTTTTCACCTGCAACAGAGAATAGTCTCTCTATTATTTCCGGGGCAAACAGATAATGTGTCAATAAGATTAAACAAGTTCTTCTGATTCTCTGGTCTATATGGACCAGAGATTTATAGGGGCTAAACCTTAATAATACCATCCAAAGTTCTTATCTACATTAATCACTTAGAGAGTTGAGCTCTTTTCAGACATTGATAATGGAAAGTGAATAACAAGTCTCTCCAGGCCTTGATCCTGGAAAGTAAGTAACTTGAAAGTTCTTTCTGAAGACTAAGTATAAGTTGCGTTTAAAAGTTTCAGAGTACAGAGGGCAACAATTTGTTTTAGTGATAAGTCTATTGGCAGTTGTATTGCTGCAGAATTATTGCCAATATTTTCTGCTACTGAGCAACGTCGACCATTTTAACTTCTAACTTCGGTATAGTATTATTTTGTTTTATTTATTAAACAAACGTCTTCGCTCCTTGATAAGTTTGTCAATTACAGATCAGTCTTTTTATACTTTAACTAACAGCTGTTGCATAGGATATTACAGATCTAATCACAATTTATATCAGGGTCGAAGAACTCCTAGTGTGTCATTATCTCTTTAGGGACTTCAGACTGTTAACTATAGTTTGGTTTCAGACAGTTTTGCATCTCAGTTTTGTAATGTATTACCCCATATAACTGTTCCATGTTATACTTTTAAGTGAACTGCCCAGTTTTTGAAACATATGCAAATTTTCAAAATCAAAATTCCCATAAAATTTATACAGTTACTACATAGGTATGGTTTAACTAGCGTTATGTGTAAAAGCCTTAAACGAAAAATAAAAGAATAGTTATTGGATCCTTTTAAAATAATACATTTGTTAACCGTATTCTAATTGCACCCTAATATTTAACTTAACATTGCTTTAGGAATGCATTTACTGCACATTCAAGTTAATCTATTTTAGTTGAATAGTATAACTAACTAATTTGCAAATAACTTAACTTTCTCACTATTGTTAATTGTTGAAAAATAAAGCTAAAACTCTTGAAAGGATAAGTTGTGAACAATTAAATGCAGCAGACATATGCACTTGCCATAGAACCAGTAAAAGAAAACAGTTGGCAACAATCAGCCAGTAATGTATACTTTCATTACTTACATTGTATGTAAACATATTTCTATGCACTTTGTATTTGTAATTGTAAGTATTGTATGTTTTGTTAAGCTCAGACAGTTATTTGTAATATAATATTTTCTATTTAAATCTATTGAAAATACACACATTAATCGAACATAGAAAACAATACTTATTATCCTTTAGATGCAAAAAAATATAGAAAAACAATAGAATTAGATATAATGAAAATAAGATTATGTCTGAGCCAATGTGCCTATGTGGGTAGGTGTGTCTGTGTGTGTGGCCTTAGATCAGCACTTTTTTCTTTCGATTGTTATATTCAATTGTAAAAGAAAATTGTTTTCATTGTTTTAAAACAAATTATTATCAGATTTTGATGTGTGAGGTCTTAATTATAAATGTGGTTTCATTGCATTGACCTTCTATCTATCAATTATGTGTGTTGATAATTTGAACAGGATTTAGTTATATTGAACAATTAAGTTGTTAAAATTCAAACATTTTGAAAACAAATACTAGAAATGCAGATTTATGCAAGTATAGGGGTTTTCGTTAGTATCGTTCTTAAAGAAAAGCCCTATACTTACATAATTTGTATACCCTACACCACTATTGTGGCATAACGTTTGTGCTGATGTTTGCAACGCACAAAAATATTGGTACTATACCCACCTTAAAGTATACCGATCGACTCAGAATCACTCATTTTCTGATTAAGACATGTCCGTCCGTCGGTGTGTTTGTCCGGCTGTCCATGTAAACCATGTGACAAGCTATAGGCCACGATTTTTAAGATATTTTGATAAAATTTGGACCATTCGAGTTTTTCGGACGATGCCTATTGAAAATGGTTCAAATCGGTCCATTATTTCACCTAGCTCCCATACAACCTGACAACCGATTTGGGGTTTTTAACTCAAAACTACGACATTTGAACCATGTCGTATTCCAAAAAGAATGTCAACAATTGTAAATGGTTTAGAACTTATTTTATTGTTTATTGACGAAAACGGCAAAAAATCAGATCTATGTCACAAAGCTAAGATCTTAAGGCCAACATCGGATTCCAAATGTTCGGTATTTCCTTCGACTTTTGTGCTCAAGTCATGATATATTATTTCAGGCACGAGTAATAGCGCTTATGCTGCAGACATATCATTCAAATATGTCATATTCCAAAAATAATGTCATCGATTATAAGTGTTTAGAACTTTCAAAATAAAACAACAGTTCGCGGGCTTTTTATACGCTCCTTTTCATGGAAACTCTATATAAAGATGGACTGAAAAACCTTATATAACTATGTTGGTGGAAACCAGTTTATAACGATCTGCAATAACATAGATTCCAAGATATTTTAACCTTTTTTGGACGAAAGCTTCGCTACGACAGAGAAAGAGTTCTCTGCATTAGTCTGAATCCGTTCGTCCAATCTTCTTTTGTTTTACCTGTAAATGTGTACACTAAGAACTTTCGTTGGGGTCACCCCATTGGATTTTTATGAGTGTACTCAGCCGGATTCTCTCTCCAACTTTCGTTACATCGAATGGTTTTACATTCATCATGTTAACTTCCTCAAGCTCTCTCCCAATTATAGCAAGTTCTTTCGCTCTTCCATTATCGATTATACCAGAGTAGGATAATGCAGATAATGCGGACTTCCACCTGAAAGAAAGTTTTGTGATTATCTTTTAAATGTAAAAAACCTTGAAAGGCGAGAGCAGAATGTTCTTCATCTCCTCTATGAATCGATTACGCAGACAGTTTTTAATCCACAAAATATACTTTTCTGGGATTTGAGATATGGTGTCCTTAAGTTTGAAACAGAAGGGACTTACAAAAGGTTAAAAAATTACGTTATTTAAAACTTCAGGACACGATATCTCAAATCCCAAATGTTATGGAAAATCTAAAATCAAATTCGTAGTCACCGTGGCTTAATCTTTTATAAAGGTCTGACTTGGTCTCAGAGTTTCGACTTTTTTCAAATTTGGTCTTCCTGTGCTATTTATTGATGCGCGACTAAATTTGGGGATGCATAAAATCAAGTGGGTTTTCGCTCTGTCAATTCTGTAGTATGTGATTGGCTTTTCAGACATCGGCTGTCTATCTTTAAATAAGAAGATGGAACCGATATAACAACCAAAAAGTGTTAGTACTGATTGAGTAAGCCTTCTTATTTTGGGCAAGTCTTCGGTACTGTTGCTATCTCAATAGTTGTCATATTATGACATTATTTCCTCTTCCTGCTGGAGTAATTAGCGGGTTCATTGAAAAGGGATCATGAGTAATATTAGTACATATAAATATGTCTCTAATTGATGCTGCAGCAACAACAGAAACATCTCAGTAGTGTGACTTCTTGGATTTTAAAAGTATGTTTTCATCTTACATGGAAACGTGTATCTGCAGATATATAGTGGTGCTCCATGTTGTCGGCTGAGAGAATTGAATGATTGTCTCCTCCTTCTAGGAGTATTTATTGGGTTTTACTCATTTCGCAAAGTTATTTCTATGTAAAGAGATTAGAGCTTGTTTGTGGACCAACGTTAGCCACGAATACCTACAAATTGCTATCGGATGGTTCTTCTTTGTAGTTATAGGAAGAAGCGATGGACCGTCTCTAGTCCTGAAAAATGTCACGGTGTGATTACGGTCTGGCATTTTTTAAGTCTTTGAGCTCGTTTTTCTGAAGCTCCTGCTAACACTGCTAATTCCTTGAGTATCTAGTTTGTCAAGACATTCGAAATTGTTTGTCAGAAAAGGGATACATCATTTAAAGAAGTAGTTCTTAAGTAAACTACCATAAAAAGTATATTCCAAATGATGCCCTTTACAACTTCGATAGTAAAATTTCTTACAAACATAACAAAGTTATTATTTCTTCTACACAATTGCCCAACATAATAAACAAATTAATTCTCAAACCCAACACTAAAAGCTATAAAAACCACTTTAAATTAAAAGTTTCCTTTCTAGTATCCACTTTTGCAATAAGGATTTCATAAAATACTCTTTTACCCAGCCTGTGATTAGAGCAATAATTCTTATCGCCCTTCTTTTAGAGTCGTCCTTAATGGAAGATGTATGTGTGTGTGTGTCTTGTGTTTTCTTTTTGCTGACGACTTTAAGAATCATGTCCCAAGATTCATGTTTTCTTTTTTTACATGTTTTCATACCGACATCAAAATTAAAACCAAAGAAAAAATAAGTTTTGTGTTCACAAATCTAAAACTTAATACAATTTTACATTACTTCTGGAGTGGGTAGTGCGAAAAGTTTTGGTAATCGTGACTTGATCTGTACGAAGATATGATTTAAGGAATAATGTTCGCACCTCTTCTTGGATCTTTGAAACTGTTTGAAAGCTTACAGCTGAATTGTATGGAATGATCGAGGATTTCCAAGTTTTTAAATTTTCGTAATATCCCCAAAAAACCTAAGTAGAGTACCTGCTATACTATGATGATTAGGAATCGCCAGCGAAAGGAACTAGTGTGATGTTCTCAGTATATAAGTTGAAAATTTTTACAGTTAATAGTTGTACGACATAACTCATACCACCCTCGTTTTATCCATGTCTGATACAAATTGATATGTACATGGTAGTCTGTGTTTGTATGTTGATTTCATATATAGTTTGTTATTTACACTTGAGTGCGAAATGAAATTGCGATTCGACCAAACCGAAAATAGAAAAATAACAAAAAAACTAGAAAATAAAAAAATAAATACGAAAAAAAAAGCTCAGACCATATACAACTTTCTAACCGACTATCCATCCATCCATCCATCCATCCATCCATCCATCCATCCAACCATTCATCCCATTATGTGCTTAATTGTCGGTCTAAGGAAATTGCTTTGTCAATATTTTTACAACAAAATGTATACAAATGTATATGTGTGTATATCTGTATACCCAGTAGTTTTAAAAGGAGTCTAAATTTCTCAACACAGAGAAGAAGTTAATCACTCTCCTTCGTATTAATAACATTACTGGTTTATATGTAGCATACTTTGGAAGTAGTTTTTTAACCCACGACAAGTAATCTATAGTAAAGTCACTTGTATGAAGTGCAGTTTTAGTCTGTAAAGAATCAATCGGTTTCCTTCTGTAACATTACATCTAAATAGCCATCAAGAACTACAGAGTAAACTAATGTTTATGTACTTATATTGAAGTACATATACATCAGAGTGTAAGTATGTAAACGAGTTTATGTAGATGTAAACTAAAACTTTGAAGTGGGAGTAATAGTAGCAATAGTTGTTGTTGTTATTGTAGTATTTCTTTATTACATTATCTTCATTTGCACCGACGTCAATCAATTAAGTTTTTAACATTGACCCAAGAAATTAAGTGTTTTCTTTTCCATCTTCTTCATCGCATCGTCATCTTGGGTTATTTCTCTTTTTTTTGGTATATTTTGCTTTTATAGCCATAAAGAATAATAACATAATATATGTTTTAGTACATACACATATAAATACATAAATATATTTTAGTATATAACACTAGTTTTACATACTCACTATATTTAAATAACCCAACAGGAAATGGCACTATGCATGTACAACGGAACTTATAAATAAATGTTTAATTGCAATGTTAGAAGGTGGTCCTTCCGGTTGATTGAGGAAGAAGCTATTGATTTCAGGAAATATATGTACATTAGGGGTAGCCAGTAGTGTTCTCAGAACGAAAACTTTTTTACGGATCATTTTGGTGCAAAAAACCTTCTGTGGCAAATCGATTTTCTAAAACCTCATACATATTTTCTTACTTCCCATAAAGCGATGGGCCGCTGTCTAAGTTCAAAGAAATTTTAATAAAGCAAAACAGATTCTTTCAACATTAATAAGGCACATAGATCAGATCGCATTACAGAATAGGCTTTAGCAGCTTTGTCATTCCGTTTCGGCAGTCCTTTATAAACGACTTCAAGGACCTTTATAGAGTCATTATTACCAAGATTTATTCATTCTTTCACTCCACGACTTCCGGGAGTTATCCAGTTGAAGCAATGACTCGTTTAGTAACAAAAGAACCAATTATGGATCCAAGCAAGTCGAATATCTCTACAACCATACTTAAAGTCGGTGTTGCTGGGTTGAAATATTTACTTAACCTTACTTAATCACTAGAAACTCTCCGTACTACCTCGACAAAGGAAGTAGGGCTAGAACTGAATGTGACAGTGTATGGCAGAAAATTTCCACGGTAAATCATCGAAAAACACTTGGTGTGACTTCCGATAGCCTTCTAATGTTAAGTCTCTAGCCTTAGTGTAGTCTTCGAGAGTTAGCGGCAAGCACTAAAATAAGCTCCAAAATTGTCAAAACGCAACACTGAGAACAGTAATGGTCTGTGTATAATGATGTCAGCGAATGCATGACGGGACGAATATACTTTCGGTTAAGCAACACAACACGCTAAGTTATTAAAGTAGCACCTCCTGTGATATCATCAAAGAGGTCACCCGGACCAACATTTTACAGAGATAGAACCCGATCAGAGGCATGTCAGGTAAGAACTGCGTACATATGAGAGCGATATCCAAGAACTCCTGGATAATACAAAAAATGAAATTTCATACAAGACTCCATCAATATACCGCGATAGAATTATACTTGGTAGTCGTCCCCTATAGGTATACCTGTTGCAAACGAGAAACGAAACCCGAGTGCACTAGAGTGGTATTGGTGCAACTAAGATCGGGATAGTGTACTTTTTTGAACTCATACTGGTCGTATGTACCTTTTCAACTACAGCTGGAACCTGAAACCCTTTGCACTCAGCCGAAAGCTACGGCTAGGCTACTGGGTTCAGATCTAGCTGATTTTGATAACCAGAGTGAGAAAGAAGAAGAGTAGGGAATAATTTAACATTATATTGTAGTTTCAGGTGACGCTGCTACAACAGCAACAACAACAGTCATACTTAAGCTGTAGTTTAAAGCTCCTTTAAGCCCACTTGGGGCATGGATAAGGAGATGATTGTAGCGACATATAAGACAATTGGTCGCTCGTAAGGACCTCTTTCCTGAGTGATATCCAATGTCGAGGTTTACAAACGGTCCAGAACAATCGAATCGCAACCGAATGCTTATGAGGAGAACAGGTTTTTGCCAGTCAGACAACATAATGTGTTGTTGACATGCCATCTATTTAGTCACCCTAACAATCAGATTCTGAAGCAGGACTTCCCCTTCCAGGAATATCCGGTTGCGGATACTTCAGACGCTTTCGTAGCAAAGTCCAAAACGTCCTAACATTGGACATCGACAGACTGTCAATTGCAAGAGCCGTTGGTCTCTGAAACCATTAATGGCTACGAATGCAACAGAGTCCTAAATGAACACCCCTTATGATCTCGTATTGTGAGAGATAGTTACCCAGGCATTCGAGAACAATATTAGCACAATAAAGAACCGGTTGGTACCGTGAACGAATCACTCCTGGCACTTTAAAACTTTGCCTCGCCTGTCATCAAAATCTTCACGACACGGTGCATTTATTAAATATAAAAATTTCAAGTATAGATCCCATTGCTTATTTTTATTAAAGATGACTCAGACAAACGCATCCAAGCTGGATATTTTTAAAAACACATAGTATATGTACTGCTAAAAGCACTTTTTACCCTTATAATAAAATACGCAAGCTGTTTTAAAAGTATTTCCAATCTGGTCTTTCTTTACGTATAAATTTTGCACTCAGGACTCCAGTACAACAATCAGAAAAAAAATTTAAGAAGAAATATAATAAGAAAAGCAATAGTCATTCAAATGTGATGATGGTGATAAGGGTCCTATTTGTTAGTGAATGACTTGGGTATGCATTATAACACAAGTACAAAACAATACACACATACTTCGAGGATCTTATCGTTTTTCATATGTGGGTGCTTATACACAAACAAACTCTAAAACCCTATTGACCAAACATTCGAATTCAAGGAAATTTTTGAATTAAAGTATTTTTTGTCTAAATACTAATACTATCAGTAGAAAATAAATAAAATGATATTCTTAGACTTAAAGACCGATTTTGTTTTCGGTCGGTGACCATGATCGACATCATGGTCACCTGGGCTATTCGTGTTATACCTCTGAATGTGTGAGTGTTTAAGTGAATATTTACAAGTAGTTACACCACCAATATCTACATCTGTTTTCTAATATCTACTGTATATTGTACATGTTGTATCTAAGTCCATGTCCATGTATACAACAGACAAGAGTAATATACATTTGTATGACTGTGTTTCTGTTTGTACATATTTATTACATGGACATAAAATTTGTTAAGTTTGTGGCTGTTGACTAACCACACATTTCCACACATTTGTAGTGATTATTTTCTTAAGTACATCAAGTGTAGCAGAAATAAAATCAGATGAAAATTCCTACTCACACTCTTGGCATTCGTACTCCCTCACCAGCAGACACAAAATTAAACACATACTAAAATTATTTAAGGGAATTTTATTAAAGCTTTAATTTAATAAATATTTAAATATCTAAACAAAATTCCAACATATACTACTCTTTTTCTTAAGCTAAAAATAGTGTATTTTCCACAAAAAGAAAAAATTTTAGAAATTCATTTTATAAGTTTTGCCTTTTTTAAAATTCTTTCACGTTCTGTTTATAAATAGGTTTTGTTAATTATTAAATTAAAGGTCGCACATCAAAGCAACATTGAACTTTAAGAGCTCTTCTCGATGGAAATGTTAGGAATTTTTAAAATTTAATGTTTTAAATTTATAAATCAAAAGCAGTTTTGATTTATAAATATTCAAAATTAAAAATTGAATACATTGGTAGGGAAATATTTAAAACTATTTATATAATGAGTGAAAAAATTCTTCAATGAAGTGATATATTATTTCCTGAGAAATATTCCTAAGCGACACGAAACATCAGATGAAGACCTGGAATGTAAGCAAATTGTTTAAAAAAGTTTAAAGCTGTATAGCTGAATCCTTCAATAGCAAGTTATATGTATATACATACCTGCGGTATGCATAAACATCGATACTTTTCCCGAATCCGTAGTCCCTTTTCATGTTGACCGGTAACTTCATGACTGTATATACATACATTCCATATCGGTAGTTTATATACAAATATCAGACTGGATATACATACATTCCATATCGGTAGTTTATATAAAAACATGAGATATACCCGATTGAATACCTGAAGAGAAAATGGAGGAAATTTTGAGACATCGATCCAAGATAGAAAATCATTAGAGAAACATTCGAGCTAACACTCGGGGGAATCTGCTGACGACTTTAAGTATTAAAAAATCCAGAAATCTAAATATATTATCATCTTACTCGTACTTATTGCTGGAAGTTATCCAAGTACGAGCACAATTGTTGTTGCTATTAAGCAATGCCAACCAATCCAGCTGAAATAGCAGTAAATCAGGATAGGGCGAGTAGATGGCCACATCACTTGAAGAACTGCAACTTGAGTTCTGATGCTAATAAGTTGAGGTCTACAATTCGGTCTCTTACTAAAACGACGAAAAAGTATGACAGGGTCGCTATTAAGTTGACAGAAATCCGTATTTCTAACACTGAAATGTGTTCAAGAGCATTTTGCCGGTAATTCATTGAGCTTCCAGAGAGAGACGTTCTTCGCAAACCTCAAAACCTTCCAGCTTTAGTCATACAACAACCCTGTAACCCAGCTGAAGTAGCAAAAGTCATCAACAACGCTAAACCATCTAAGACGATTGGTTCCGACGGAATATCCATGCTGATGTTAAAATTCCTTGGGTAGCGAGGAGATGACTATAGTTTTATAGCCTGGAAAAAATTATTTTTTGGAACGTTGAAGAAAAAGCTATCTAAAGTTCTTTTTACAATGTTTGCTAGGACCGATAGGTGAAAAGTTACACTCAATTGAAGCAAATCCCTCTATGACCAAAATATCCAACTTCGATCCCCTCTAACTAAGGCAGTTCTTCACCGATAGAACTGAAAATTTATGTCTGGCTACTATTTAATAGTACAAACCTTGGTGCAAATTTCAACGAAATACATTTTTTAAGTTGGGTCACTTGACAGGAAAGTGCCCATATATAAAACGATTGTTTGTTCAGTGGTTAATTATGCTGCTCCAATGAGGTCACCTTCACTTAGTGAAACCCAGTTAAGAAACATTCTGCTTAAAACTTACTTCGAAACATTATCTAGGAGGAGGAGTCATCCCAACTTTAACATCAGTTGGATGTTCCCCCGAGGCATGTTAAGAAAGATCTTCGTATATACAAGGAGGATCCAATAGATTAGTCCTAGTGTAAGACAGATTTGACAAGGAAAACATACACAGTTATGTGCAGAATCCAATAGATTAATCCTTGTGTAAGGCAGATTTGAACATGATTCCACAGTCGCCGAATACCTCAAGAGATGTTATTGGAGGAGTCATCCCAACTTTAACATCACGAAGTTGGATGCCCGAGGTATGTTAAGAATGATTTTGTATATATACAAGAAGAACATACACAGTTATGTGTGGGAACCAATAGATTAGTCCCAGTGTACGGCAGATTTGAACAACATTCCATGGTCGACGGATACCGCATAATGTAGATCGCCCACCGCCAATAACAGACACAGATCACAGCAGTTCTGCCACAACTAAGATCGGGGTGGAGCAATAGGCTTAATACCTACTGGTCACACAACGAATATCCTGCAAGTGGCCAAGGTCCCCATTACATATTTAATAGCTTAGCCAACATTGAACAATTTTTAGCCCTGGACATTGATACAGAACCCCCCAACTATATTATATAGTTTTAGCTGTTGCAGTAAAACTTTCTCCGACATCGGCATGCCTTTGTTGAAATTAGATCTAGACTTTAAAAACGACTTTGTACCATAGTTCTATAAATTATTTGGAAAATCTCAAGTAATTACGTCCAAGAGACTGAGTTTCTGATTTATCGAACGATAATTCTCCATAGTATGAGGGCATTCGGGGAAATGAAAGCTACAAAGAGTTCTCAATTAACTGATCGTTCTTGGAAATTGTCTTACTTTATATGTTAAGATTTTCTATTATCACTAAAAAATGTCCATGTGAAGGAACGCTCAATGGGCTCAGTAACGGTCTAAATGTATAAGATACGCTGAACGTTCGAAGACTTCGATTACTAATATCTACGTGGACAGTTTTATACGTGTAAAAGCTTTCATTTCAAACCCAATAACTTTAAAACTTTTTAATAATTGTATATGCTCTCTCACCCAACATTCGAAGAACTTGTTATTGGAATACCTACTCGAAACTGTATGATTGGACGCATGTCAGAATGTGACTTCAGAATAGGACAAGGAATCGTTATAGAGCTTTCTACGAAAGCACGCTCTCTACAAGAGGAAATACCAAAATATATTGATATAAGACTTTTTCATAATATGAACTGTCCTGAAGATATAATCGGTTGGTTCTAACGGGAACTACAGGATTCAGGAAGGGATCATTTTAGGAGTATTATAATGGGCCAAATGACCTTAAAGTATAGTCGTCAGATTCTGATATATTAATTCTTGACGATCAATATAAGTCTTTGGACGATCTTATTGATAAATAAGATTTTCAAAAAAGCTCAGCCTTTTTCATCTTTTTATGGAGAATAATATGGAAACGTGTCATTTATAAATTTCATTGAGTTCAGTAAACTTTATAAACTTTGTAGAAGTTTTTGAATGGCGGATGCTACATATCAATTCGGTTCTTATTGAAGAATCCTCTCCAACCAAATTCATATAACCCAGGCCTTCGCTTAAAGCCTATCGGACCTTGTTTTATTCTCCCTACCCTTCCTTATTGGATAATCATTTCGATTGTATACAAGTACACATTGACCCAGTAATCAAATTTCTTTATACTATGAGTTCCATCCTTTGTAGTAAGTAATTCATACAACTAAGCATTTCTTTTTTTCTGCTCTTAACTAAATTTTCTTCTCACCATAGACCGTACACATGCCCTTAAGTGCCTCGGGACAACATAAAAAATCACAGTTATTAAATTAATAAGCACTAAAATAATTATGAATTGCTTTTAAAATATTCATACCATTTTCCATATTTTTTTATATGCCTACAATTAGTTTAAATCTAATTTGTGTGATAAAAATTTTACGATTTTGCATATTAAAAAAAATAAGATAGAAAGCTTAAGGAATAAAATAGTGAGGAAAGCAATTTCCGTTACAAGCCAACGTATACACTGCTGTTAAACGGAAGTAGTAGCGACAAAATCTCATCATCACACTTCAACCCCAGAACAACTTAAGAAAGGCAGATAAACTGACGCGTCGACTATTTCTGCTTCTACTTCTTCTGCATCTTCTTGTTATTAAATATTGGCACTTAACTGAGTTCGAGAGTTTAGAGAGTGTTTAAAACAAGCTAAAATGTTTCTTCTGTTATTTCGCCCTTCTTATCATTCCATTTTCCTTTGTAGTACTCAAGTAGTCACGACATCCTCATCATCAATGACAGACAGTGTTTTTGTATTTCTTTTCTTAAAGCTTAAACAACTTCAGCTTCTTTTTGTTTGGCGTGGCTCACTTCAATGTAGTTGTAGAGGCTAAAGCGACAATGATGATTACAAAAGTGATGGCGATGGTGGTGATGATGTTTGAGGCGATGCTGATGGTAATGGAGATGATGACACCCTGGGTAAACGCCTTCATTTTTTAGGTTTTGGCATTTGTTTTTTCTCCTTTAAACGTATGAAATTGTTTTCTTTTTTTATGAGTTTTTATGTAACGTTTTCTTATCCATACCTTCCACTTTATTTTGTCACCTTCGTTTTTTGTTTTTAGTGTTTTTTTTTTTTGCTTTTTTATTGTTGCAGCACACTTTATTTTACTTTGGCACTTGGTAAAAATCTAAAGGTTCTTTTTTTTCTGCCTTGTCTGTCATGACATTTACGATTACCCATGTATATCGCTGAACAGTTTGTCAAGGAGTTTATTTATTTCGAATGTTATTAATTAGTTAAATTGTATGTTTTTAGATACTGATTCGCCATGGTATGAGATCTGGATATCTCAACGATCTGTATATTTCAGATGTGAATTAGAAAGAGGTCTCGGTACTTACTCGACGTCTTATGAGATCTTGCTATCTCAACAATCTCTACATTTCAGATGTGTATTAGAAAGGAGATGTAATGCTCTCAATCAACTAGCATGAGTAATCAGTCTTACTAGAGGTAGACTGAAATGATTTTGAAGTCCCAAAGAATAGGGAGAGATAAAGTGGTATTCTTTCTGTCTGTGGTTGTTTTTAACTTCAGTAAGGTACAACACGCACATCTTAAGGGAGATCAGGGGAAGGAGATCTGCATATGTAACATACTCTATAATATGGAAGATGACTTCAACAATGTGAATCTATCCTGGAATTGTCAAAGCTCCTAGGGACTTAAAGTTGGCCTTAGAATAACAAGGAAAATTGTGATTAGAGGTACATCGCAAGGAGCATTTCTATCTCCTTACACATGGATATCAACGATGCATTTGTTGACATCATCGTACTGCTTATCAAAAAGAATTTCTACTGGCGAAAAGGGATTTCATGGGATCAGCCGTTTATGTTATCGTGGTTCTTGTCCACCCCACTATGGATCAAATCGATACTTATATTACTATAAATACATAATCTAAGCTTGTACCACCTTAGCTAAATGGTACAGTTTTGGAGATGGATATAAATACACAATAGTTAGATATACCGAACTTTGACAGATCCCTTATCCCAAATAAAGAAACTGTGTAGAAACAACTTCTACTCTGGCGGCTTAAAAACTGTTCCTGGTACATGTTTACATGGTTTCCATTAGAGTTCATAATTCCTGAACAATTTTCCAGCCTTAAATATACCCAATCCATGACGCTGCATGAAAATTACGATAATTAAATTTCAAGATGTCGACTTTTGATATCTAGGTTTTCTATGAACATAAAGCCTCTCAACTACAACTTCGATAGGTCTTCTCAATTGCATTCACTGCCTATACCAAATTAGAAGACTGCCAGGAGTAAGCTTTAATTGGGTCCTATGGGTCCCTTTGTATTGTCTGTAAGGAGATATAGTAAAAGAAGAAAGAAAGGTAGAGAAGAGGGATTATGGGGACAGTCTATACGAAGCTAGTAAAGAAGACAGATTGAGACAGATGAAATGAACATTATAATTGTTAGAATGCTAAAAGTGATGTAAAATAAGTTCACACCCATGTTGACGAATTTAGGAATCCAGGAATTCGTTCCAGTTGAACATATAACAGATCAGATAGATCAGAGAAGTTTGACGACACTAACGTTTGAAAGCCAATCATTTCTAGGGCCGGGCAGTTACTCAGAAGATGGGTAATTGATTTCAAATCCTCCTCATTCTGGCAGCTTCTACAGAAATCATTACATGGAAGACCCATGCGTCTTGCATGATTTCCAAATCTGCAGTGACCAGTGATAACCGATAAAAAAGTGCACGGATGCGTTCTACTGAGATCTATTAGAAAGGATGTTCTATGAAGATCCAAGCGAGGCTACAGCGTCCAGAGAGAGACCAACGGTCTTGAGCTAAACCATAATATGTAGCATATATGTATTTCTTAGTGGCGGACAGTGGGTCACCGCAGAGTTGGTCTATGTTCAAAGTAGCCATTCTCGTCCCAGCTTTCGCCAAAGTATGAGCAATGTTGTTGCTCTTTGTTTACCCATTTCCTTTTATCCAAACAAGGGTAATTGTTGGCATATTGTTGGCATAATTGACGCCCGGCATTTTTGGACAAGTCTTGATGCAGAATATACAACGATCAGAGATAGATTCGTATATCTCTGTTAGATATCTGATAGTACCTAAGCCAATTTAATGCCTTATTTATAGCAGCCATTTCAGCTTGTAAGATGGTACAGTCATCATGGAGTCTAAAGGAGATTTTCGTTCCAAATTCCTCATTGAAGATGCCTCCTCCAACAGCTTTGCTAGTTTTTGATCCAGAAAATGTCTTTTAACCGATTGTCTCATTACCACGACAATTTCATCTTCGCTCCCGAACGACCCGAGTCATACTCAACCAAATATTGTTAATCCAGCGACAGCTTCATAAAAGGAAAGTGTTTTCCTCAGGAAAGAACTATTGGCCATAGTCGAACTGTTACAACAACAATATTTGTCTTGCAATGTTGTCAGAAAAATCATTGTTAGTACTTTGTGAAACAATAATATTGTTAGACATTTGATAATTGTCACATCATTGTCAGGTAATTTTCTGACCATTTTTATTGTCACTTGTGAACATTTTATGCATCTGACAATGACACCATTGGCAGATAAATTATTTCTACTGACAACACTGTATATTAAAAGAAAAATATGCAGCTATAATAGGATCTGGCAGCATTTGTCATTTGACAACAGTGTGAACTGACAACTTTTGTTGGCAGATAAATCATCTGTAAGATTTACTTACAATCGTCCGAACTGACAATTTACCTGTTGCTAAAAATTTTTCATTGTAAGCAAGACTTCACATTGCCAATTCTGACAATATTGTAAGATCTGACAACCCATCTAATGCTTTACTAATATAATTTTCTTCAAATAAAAGTAAAATAATTAAGAATTATCAGATGAAGTCAATAACAAGAATCAATTCCTTATCAACACTGACTACACGCATACATTTAGCGAAAATAAAAATTGACAAACTTGAAAGAAAATTTGAAGATGGGGTGAAAAAATCAAGGGATTTGTCACTTGTTTTCCTTTTTTATACGATTTTTTTTTTTAATTTACTTCGTTCGTTTTTGAATTCCCTGCGTTGTCGTTTCTTCAAATTGGAACGATGACATTTTGATTACTGTCATGCAGTTCGTCAAATGCCAAAGGGATGGGTTCTTTTTTTTTGTTGTTGCATGTCAAAGCATTTAAAAGTGTCGGTATCTTTTTGTCAGATTCTATAAGGAACAACACGGTTTTTTAATTTACATTCGCTGTGCTGTTGTTGTTGTTTTTTATGTTTGAGTCTGAAGAGCCCAAAAAAAAGATGTGCAATGCAATGAGTATCATCATCATCTAAAATACAAAGTAACACATAAACATACATAGAAAACACTTATTGAAATAAAATATGTAAGGAAGGGTTTATGTCTGACTATATAGATACCCTACTCTTTTGCTATGTCTGATTATATGGGTACGCGGATAGGGGGTGGTGATGGACCATCTGTCCTCTCCCAGCTTTAATTTCACTTAAGCTGAGGGAGGGCAGATTGTCCACCACCTGGGAATATGGAAAATAAAATAAAAATATAAAAGTTACGGTGCAGGGCCTAAATAACCCAGTACCGGCGGCAAGTGTTGATCTACTCGCGAGTCACGTGTCGTCGTCATCCTGCAATCGTGAGCAAAATACTACTACGGAGGTGGGTACCTTGGCCTCCGTGGCGGAAAATGCGTCAAATGTACAGCATGCCACAGGCAAAAATATAGGGGTGAAAGAGAAGGATGTACTCGGAGAGAGCTCTAAGATACCTCAGCCTTTAAATATAGGTGAGGGCTCCGACTCTGAATCCTCAGATGATAATAATAATACCATTATACCAAATCCCAAAAAGGATGAAGTAGAGCAAATGGTGAAAGAGGTGAGTGACTACCTATTACTAAGAAAATACTTTCTGGAGCACAGAGGAGGAAGTTGAAAAAGATGCTTCAGGAAATCATAGTTAGTCAATCCCACGACACTCCAAAGGAAAAATCGGACTCTCTCACAAGATCTGAGGCAAAAAGGATCAGGTCTCCCGAGGAGTTGACAACTGAGAATAAACCTAAGAAGAAAAAGAGCTCCCCGTCTTCTAATACACAGTCGAGGCCAAGCCATACTTCACTCAAAGGAATCTCAAGTGAGAATCCTGCGAGTAAGGGTGACAACGCCAAGCCAGATATTCCGAAGACGAACACGTCGGCGAAATCAACCTCGAAGGTAAGGGAATCTCAAAAGAAGCCCCGAAAAACGAGGAAGGAGAAGCTAGACGGAGGAAAAGGAAAAGAGCCGCCATCTTACGCCAAAGTTGCCAGAAGTAGGCACCGGGACGATCTCTGCTATGCAGTTTACGATGCCGGTAATCCGACAGGAAAAATTCCAATAGACCAACAGAGTAAAATAGAAGATCTGGTCAACAATAAGATAGTGGACCATGCAATCGCTTCAAAGGGCAAACAACCAATAGAGAGCGGGAGCTGCGAGTTCAGCATGGGCGTGATGTTGATGAGGTTGGCATCTCACCAATGTGTTAGCACACTAAAGAACTGTGGTGGAAAGTATCCCTCCTACGTGGGACGACAGTAGGCTGGGAGTGGCAAAGAAGAGCGAGCTTCCGGTGCTCTTAAAGTCCACTGTCTACATAAAAGGATGGGGCAGTAAACTGGCTAATGAACGTATACTGGAAATTCTTGGAGGTCAAAATGCTGAGCTGGCCGTGGAAAAATGGGATGTCTTTTACAGGAAAGAAGAACCTGAGGGAACTTTATTTGTAATAGGTATCGACCAGAAATCCATGGCTAGTCTTGCCAAGAATAAAGGTCCCAGATAACTTTGGTAACCAAATTTTCAATAATTCTATCAGATATGCTTTCGAGAAGTTTTCTATTTAATATTAGTAAAATCTATCCATAAATAACAGAGATATAAGCAAAAATCCGAGAGAAAAATCGACCAGAAATCCATGGCTAGTCTTGCCAAGAATAAAGGTCCCAGATAACTTTGGTATCCAAATTTTCAATAATTCTGTCAGATATGCTTTCGAGAAGTTTTCTATTTAATATTAGTAAAATCCGTCCATAAATAACAGAGATATAAGCAAAAATCCGTGAGAATCTCTGAAAATTTCATTTAACTACTGTTTCACTGGATTCTCTAGCCCATAATTTTGACATAGTTTCGAATGGTTTTGCGTTTATCAGGTTAACTACCTCGAGCTCTCTTCCCTTAAAAACATTCGCTTTTGTACGCGTCTGTTCAACAATGAACATAAGGACGATGTATAAGGACAAGGTGAAAGGGTTTGAAGACCATGATTTATATCAGATTATTTAGTAAATGATTTGATTACAAGGTGTATTATGAGGACTATAATAAGGATATGGTCAATAAAGGACCAATAATTCTCTGTGTTACAGATATCAGAACAAACTAATATTACCGTCCTTACTGTAGTGATATAGGGTTTAAAAACGCAACCATGTGTGTGCGTGACAGTTTGTTTTTGTTAAGTGCATGTGCATGTATAAGAGAAAAGAATGAGTGAGAGCTGCATACTCATACATTTAAAGAATAAAGGATACTTGAATTTTCAGTTGGTTTTTCGTTTGTACATTTTGCATCAAAATTTAAGTAAAATGAATGAACGAAAAAAGGATTCATCATCATCAGCAGCAGTATCACCATTGTCAACATTATTATATTGTCAAAGGATCTGACTAAACACTCTCACATACACACACACACATTCATTTAAAAAGAAACATAAAGTCCTTAATATCGTATACGAAATATAACAAAGGCTAAACATTTTAGCTTAAATACAAAGAAACTTAAAAACACATAATTGCAGTTGTGTACAGCTAAAGAAACATATCACAAAACAATGTAGCGCATCCAAACTAAACTGTTGAAAGAAACTGCAGATGCAGATTTATTTATACATTTATAACATACAATTGTAAAAAAATTTCAGAAAAAAAAAGAAACATCATGCATTTACGAGTATTTTTTCAGCTTAAGGTTAATTTTAGAACAGTTTTGCAAATAGAAATGTAAAAATAGTAATGAATAATAACTGAATATGTGGGTGAGTGAGTGTACTAGTATTAGAATACCTATTATACTTATACATATGTATGTATGTATTACATCATTTGTTTTTGTAAATTATACTTAGCATCTTGTGAACTGCACTGAAATCTAAACAATTAACTAAAAACAAACCTTTGTCTGTGCTATTATAGACCCATAATTATGAATTCTTTTGCCAGCGTACTCTTAGTATGAGTGTGTGCTCTCATTCTTTTATAAAAATCCTTTGATGAATTGCTTAAACAAAGGGCTTGTGACCTTTTAATAGCACTTGTATTTAAATTAATATAAAGCATTATTTACAAACAATTAAGTTATTTTCACTGGTTCTTATGACAAATTGGCATGGGAAATTGCAGTTAATTAATTCATAATAGTAAGCTTATTAAGTTGTACTTTTAGCAATCGTACAATGCACCAATAATGCAATTATTTACTTTTTATACCCTACACCACTAAAGTGGGGAGGGTATTATACGATTGTGCTGATGTTTGTAACACACAAAAATATTGGTAATACACCCACCTTAAAGTATACCAATCGGCTTAGAATCATTTTCTGGATCTATAAAGCTGTGTCCGTCTGTTCGTCCGTCCGTTTGGCTGGCTGTTCATATAAACCTTGTGCGCAAGGTACAGGTCGCAATTTTCAATATAATTGGATGAAATTTGGTACACGCGCCTTTTTTGGCCCAAGGACGAAGCCCATTATTTCACCTGGTCCCCATACAAAAGAATCCCCAGAAAAGGGCATTTGAAGTCATAATTATGTTAACTATACCTGTATCTCGAAAAAAAGTGGCACAAATAAGTTTTATACAATCATTGATAATCTTGCTAAATTTCATAAAGATCGGGCCTCATTCAGAAAATGACTTGAATGTCCAAATTTCATATATAAACACCAATATCGCGATGAATTTCAGCACAAATAAACAATATATATAAAGATAAATCTGATCACAAAATTCTATCGGGATAGGTCCATGATTGCCTCTAGCCCCCATATAAACCCTCTTTCAGAAAATTAGTTTTTCGTAAATTGCTTAAATGTAAAATTGCTTAAATGGAAAATGAACCACATGTAATATTCATAACTGGTGTAGGGTATCATATGGTCGGCCACGCCCGACTATACTTTCTTACTTGTTTAGTTTAGTAAATGTTTAAAGGTCTATATTAATTTTATTATAAGATAGGTAAGTGGCTTCTTTAAACATAGATAGTTAGGTTCGATTGATTCGAAGATATACAACGAATATATTATCGTCCAATGTTCAGAAACTCTGTTTCCTGAACGTTATTCTTAAGAATTTTTCACTGCTTGACAATGGCAAAGAAATTGCTTCAGTGTTTCAAAGTCCTCTACATTTGCCTGAATTCGCATGTTCAATTTTGTATAGTTGTGATAGTGTTCAGTCAGAATACATACTAACCTCAGATGTGGTCATTTTGAAAAGACCTCTCTTCTTGTTGGATCTTTACGGTTCCATACAGAAGCCTCCTGACGAACTGATTCTGTTTCTGGTTCTTCAGTATAGAACCTCAGGCCCACTTTGTCCCCTATGTCCCGCTTGATTAAGACATTCTATAGACATTCTATCTGCGATCAGTGTTTCCGACACATTCTGAGTCTGTCGGATCTTATGGGATTCTCTCACCCATATTTTTTATTCAACTTTTGTTGCGTAGAATGGTTTTGCGTTCGTAAGGTTAACTACCTCGAGCTCCCTTCCCTTTAAAGCTATTACATTCGTCCTTTCGTTGCCGAATACTCCCGAGTGGCCTGGTACTCATATGATGTAAATCTTATCTCTGGGAGAGTATTCAGTTAAAGCTTTCTTACAATCCAATACGGTCTTAGATTTAATTCTATCACCTGATATCGCCCTAATTGCCTTCTGGCTGTTTTCCGATTGACCAAGACATCCGACGTATTCTGTGCCTGGTATGCCATTGGGCACGTCCGTTGATTGTGTATAGCCATTCAATGTGTCCCAATATACATTAATGACATGTCCTATAAACACTTTTGGTCAGTTCGCTTAAAATTATGATCCGTTTGGCTGTAAGTGCCGTCTCAACCTTTTCAGAGCCTTGGTTGACGTAGTACTCATGGTACTCCCTCCAATAGTTTGATATATCACTTTGTGACCAAAGAAGTTAAGATTAGTTTAATTACATTTTAAAGACCCATGCCTACATAGCTTCCAACACCAATGTGCCTTGTTGATTATATTCTATATGTGCTGTCTCCATTTTAATTTCCGGTCAAGAGTTACACCTAAGTACTTGGCTCTATAGGTCACCGGTATCTTGCCCAGGAAACATGATTTAATATACTTAGCATTTTTTGTCTTCCCATAAAGAGCACAGGGCCGCAACAAAACTGTTTCAATCATCTACATTGTCTGTTATAGGCCTTATCATACTCCAACAATATGCTGAAGACTTAAATTCTTCTACTTATATGGGCAGGTCTACCAACACATCTCTGGTCCTGGAGGTTCCAATCA
Organism: Lucilia sericata; assembly: GCF_015586225.1. Taxonomy (NCBI): domain Eukaryota; kingdom Metazoa; phylum Arthropoda; class Insecta; order Diptera; family Calliphoridae; genus Lucilia; species Lucilia sericata. Next base: position 323,834 of record NW_023994154.1, on the reverse strand, counting down.
ATGGCCTATTGATATCTTTAAATACCATCAAGTAGTATTCTAAGTATGCCCAGTCGTATGTCATTTACATGTTCGAATGGGAATTTGTTGGATGGGATGCCAGAGATCAGCGTTCCTTATTCTTTCAGACTATTGATATCCTAGGGTGCAGCATTGCACGATACGCTACCATAAAATAATGTGGGCTTCACGTTGGAGTTGAAAATTCGAAGCTTTGTATTAATAGACAGTTGGGGGGTTAAGCATGTCAAAAACCTGTCTTGCCTTGTCCAGTCAGCACTTATGCAACCTAGACACAAAGATTACGGTTAATGTTTAAGAAGAAATGGTTCTGTCGTGGGTGCATTAATTCGTATCATTTTGGTTCTCGCCTTATTTTTCTACTCTTTAGGACTTTTCTACTATCCTGCATATCCGAGTGTTGTGCAAGAAGATAGATCGTCCGCGTAGTCGAGGTCCTCCATATGAAAAGGTGTCAAAGTTAGAAGTATTCAACGATTATCCTGAGTTTATTTGCGTGGCCAAGACGGGATTTTCCAGCTCGAAATGCTGTTTGTTCTTGTCGAAGTATTCCGCAGAGTGATGTTAAAAACTTCGAGTTAATTATATTTGAAATTATCTTGTAGATCATGCTCAATAAGGTTATTTCCCTTCGTTTCTAGCAATTCGCAAGATAATTTTTTTCGGCACTTTGGCAATAACACCTTCTTTAAGGTCAGCGGGCAGGTATTTCGAATTTCTGGAAGATGGGTAATAATAATCGAGAGCTGGTATTAGGCGATACTCTGAGCAACTCAAAGGGACCTTGTTGGTGGTTACCAATATGATGACTGAGTGTTATCGATTAAAGCATCCTGCAACTGTAGCAACCTTAGGGCATATGCAGAAGACTCCATGGATGTTAATATCATTTCCGGAATGAAACTTGGACCGATAATTACGAATATCGGCCAAATGGTCGAATAGTCAGGTTGTATGGGGGCTAGTTGAAATAATCGTCTAGTTTCAGTCATTTTCAATAAGCAAGGACGTAATGAATGAGATAGACCACATTTATCTGGTTCAACATTCTGTGATATATGACCACTCAAGTCAGGCTGCTCATACCGGAGATAGCACGTCTATTTTTACGTCTGCAATACATGGAATTTCAGCTGGTATTATGCCCCCAGGACCTGACACATCGGGTCAAGTTCTCCAGAGAAAACATTGTCTTCGAGTTACCGCTATCTATGGTTTCTTTCTCTGTAAACGTTAGGCTAGCATACAATGGAAATTGCTTTATCGGGCGCATCACTTGACCGCTTTGTCTGAGTCATGACTCTTTCGTGTTTAGAAGTGTGTTCCTACAGAGTCTACAAACTTTCCTCGCATCTTCCATAGAGTCGCTAGAGGGTTCTGATAAGCCGAAAACAATCATTCGGCTTCATTACAATAAGGTGGGAGGTAGTCAGGTTTTCTTTAAGCTCCCGTCAGTATTATCCCAACAACTTTCTGTTCAATTAATGACAGCAAAGACAATATGGCTTTTGACTACCTCCTAAAAAGAATCTATCATGCGACCGTTCTGATTTCAGGGTCCTGCTTTGACATTGCTTTGATATAAGAGGAATGATGATAAGCTAAACTATGAACTCCAATAATTACAGAATGCTCGGAAAGTCTATCATGATGTCTCCATAATAAAATATACATATTATCCGATTTTTTTTTTCAATTTTATAACTTTTGTATTTACGCTAATTTGAAACATTTACCTGCAATTTAAAAACTTTATTTAAAAAACAAAGTTTTACTTTCAGCAAAAAACTGTAAAACAATCTAACAAAATCCTTGTTAAGAATAAAACTAAATAAAATTCTACTAGAAATACTACAACAAGCAATGTAAATACAAATGTAAGAGTTTGTAACGAGAAATGTAAATTTTTTTAAACTCATACGAGAACAATACCAATCTACACGCTCTTGTAAAAAGGAACCCCTTTTGTATGTTTTGAAATAATAAAATTCCGTTGACATAAATTTGCAAAAATACAATCAGTAGAAAAAAATATATATTTGTAAATATGCAAATGTACATGTGTGAATGGGTGTGTGTGTGTGTGTGTGAAGTCTAAATAAAAATTCTTGAATAAATATAATAGAATAATACAGAGAAAAAGTCTTTAAAAATAAAACTCGTTATAGATGTCATTGTCATACAGCCAGAGCTACATAGACACAAGGACTTAACTGGCAGACAGACATCCTACGCATTTGTTGTACATATTTTAAATATGCGGGCTTAAAGGGGTGCTGTTACTCATACACTTACATTATATATCCTTTCAACAGAATTTTAACTGTTGTTTTTTATACACACATACTTACATAGTTTCCCTTTCAGAACAAAAATTTAAACAATTTATCATTGAGCTACAAAAAACAAAACAATATTATATTAAACACATAAATATACATATACATTTGTATGTGTTCATATGTATGTGTGTGCTTCTTGTAATAGATGACTTTAGAAAAAGGCGTCTAAAATGATTTTTGATTAGATTTGGTTTTATATTTGGCGTATGTTAATGAAGTCAAATGAGGGGTGCGCAACTTAATTAAATATTTATTGTTTTGTCGCGATTCTATCAGGAAGTACAACCTTTATATAAAAGGGTTAAGTAATAATTACACTTTCATTTCACTGTTTAATTTAAAGTGAAGAATCGCATATTCATCTATTGACTACGATATCCATTCGATTTTATATGATGTTTTAAGCGCCTAAGATAAATACATACATATGTATCCTCAAAAGTATACAACTCTTCCTTATAGAAAATGTGTCATGGAACCAAATCTACTCTATCTATAATCTATACGTAAATTAATCATTTTATCTTGTATCGATTCTCTCGAAAGAGATTTTTTTGCAACCAACTCTTTTGCTTCGTATTATAATCGAGAGCTACGTTGAATCAAAGTTTTAAACCCTAGGTTATGATTAAGTTAGTTCGTTGGTTAATGTTGTAGTTAGGACTCCATTTTGACAAGAGTTCGAGGTATCATAATTTATGTTAGAGCGGTAATAGATCCATCTTGTGGCAGTTGCAGATATCTAAGTAGATCTATTAGTATGGACCCTGCTGATAAAACACTAAGGAAGAATAAATGTTACTTCTCTTGACAGCTCTAACCGGAAGCATGTTACCTTGATGAAAGAACCTCATTTTGGTGTTATTGCAATCCAGAGGAAAAGAAGTACTACCAGTACATCTAGTCTGACGGGACTATCAATGTATCCTCGGCCTTTGCTTGGAATGATTTGACATGGGGTCGAACCAGATGACCACATTATTTAGTACTACTGGAACCAGTAGCTAAATTTGTCTTGTCCCTGTTATTGGAGAAGTCCCTTAAGGGTGCACGATGTTGGTTGAAATACTTATGCACGGTAAAGTCTATAAATCGGGATAAGTTCGGTGCTGTTGTCGAGACAGAGGAGAAAGTACCGAATACGTCTCTAGGTGCTGTTGCCGACAGCCTCAACAGAGACTATCTCATCTGCGTGGTTATAAAATGAGGTGATGTTTTTGTAGCTTGGAAGTTAAGCAACGGGGCAGCAATGGTCAGAGATTGGATAGCTCGAGTACTTAAGCAAGGTGCATGTGCATGAACCGGCAGAACCATGTACAAAAATTGCCAATTGGCATATAAGAAGCACAATGGAGCGCCAAATCATGCCAAATCAACTTGCATGTATACCAAACACCCAGTTTTCAATTATTACTGCATACAACTTCGATATACCCCGCCAATTTCGGATTATACATAATCTAATGCGGAAACACTATATGCGTTCAGATTATATCACATATTTAAAGCAATTTTGAAGAATGAACCTGAAAATGCTATTTTTAAATAACCCCGCCGGAATTGTAACAGTTGAATATATTCAAAGCATATCTCGACTAGCCTATATTCCGAGTCTCGTCGTAGAAAATACCAGAACCAAAACCGCCGTTCAATTTGAAATCGTTCTTATAAATTCTGGTGTTATATGTATTCAGTAGAGTGGACAGCCTTCCTTTAAAAATGTTGTATCTAAATATTCTATCAAAGTGCGGTCACACGTGGGTTAATTGTATTGATCTCTTTTGACACCTGTAAAGAGAGAACGGTTGGCGTATTAATATACTTCGACTTGAATAAACTCAAGAATCCTATCCGAACATTTTGTCTCACAAATGATGGAGTCTATCTTGAAGATATAGAATTGATAGAGAAAGTGAGTTCAGGATCTCCCTTTCCTCATTATCTTGGAAAGTTCAGTCTTCTTAAATGAAGCCCAATTGTCTAGCGGCCAGTTACCACTGCAATAATGTTCCGTAGCTGTGCTCTCAAAGTGTTAATTAAGGCTTGAGATATTTCTTGTCCAGTTCAAATGCAGCCTCAGTCGACGAATCGAGCGTTTGCAACTTGAAAGCAAAATGGCGATGAATTTGTCGGTATGTTCTCTTGCTAGTAAGGTGCCTCGTTTTACAAGGGAGTTCACAATGGTATTGTCAGGTATCTGTGGAATCTAGTATAGTTCCATTATGCAATGTTTCCGACATTCGAGTATTAAGTTTAATGTTGTGTAAACATCACTTATGGTCTTAAGGGCGGTCTGACTATCTGTGTATATTCGAATATCAATATTTTATATTCCATAGATCCCTCCCAGCCTGAAGAACGCTACATTGATCAAGAAATTTTAAGAAAATGTTTCCTTATGTGCTATGTAAAAGTCACCTCCTATACCATCTTTTGTTTTGGAGCCATGAGTATACATAGATCTTAAACGTCCTAGCATGGAGGATCAATTCAATCACATTTGAGTCGTGTTAAAACGATATCGTAAAGCCGTTATTCAAAAGATGGTTTGAGGGTGCAATAGTCAATATTGTCTGAAATTTTCCCTGGCAATTGAGTATGTTTAAGTGACCTGACTGGGTCATATACCTCATTACGGTGGTCGTGAGGGGAATCGTTGAGTTGGGAGCAACTTCTTTGGCCATAAGATCAATAAGTAACTAATACATTATGACAAAATGTGCCTTAGTTGGAGTGGTGTGAAGGGCCCTAGTAATCTAATGAGAACCCAAAATACTTGTACGAAAATGTTTGAAAAAAGAGTATTTATAATATCCAACACAATCGATTAGGAATCGGCTACCCATATTCCCAGTTGGTACAAGGATATTGCAATTGAAACTTAGAGCACAATAACATTAAATTAAAGTTTTGATGTACTTTTTTCAGAAGTTTTGAGAGTTTCGAATTTGTATATGAGGACGAAGGCTTATTGGCCTCTGATAAGAGAGGAAAAGTTCTAACAATTGCCTTAATGCGTAACTTCACCCGCATACTTTCGATTTGTAAAATACACTTATAAGTTAATATATGAACAAGGCTTTTAAAGCATAATTTTTGACTTACTTTCCCTTAAATAAACTCAGAAATCATTATTATTCTTCATCTTGACAACAATGTATATATAATGTATATATAAGCAGGCCAAGGTTTGCCACATCTGACTGTTTCTTGTAAAACATTAAAGTGTCTACGAATGAGACATAGAAACAGAAATCCGTGGTGAATGTGTGTCTTCACTTGATGACTTTATTTTTTCGCAATTACAGATTGAGGTCATGGAGTGTATGAAAATGAAAATGTGGCTGAAAGTCATAAACAAAAACAAAATACTTAAACTCGTATGTAAATTTTTTGCTATTTATCTTTATTCTCTCTGCTATTCCACTTTTTTGTTTAAGACTTTAAAGCACCATAATTTATGATGTTTTATTGTTTTAAGCGGAATTTATTTGCAATTTATCCTTAATCCTTTCGGTTGGCTAAATTGCCGCAACTAGAATAAGAACAAACAGAAAACTTTAATTTGTTACCCCATTTAAAGAAAGTTTTCAGTTTTTTTTTTTTGAAGAGACAGAGAACAGAAAAACTTTAACCAACATATTGTAGTCGTAAAGTTAACAAAATACCCACTCGTCTATAAGCCATTTTTCAACTATGTATCTTCAATGAACATTTTTTCCAACAATTTCTTCTTTTTTGTTGTTTTTTTTTTTATATTTCTATACTTTGCACCACAATTATTGTATCATTCTTTTTATGACCACCATTAAAAAGATAAAGGGAATATTGAATTTGTCATTTCGTTTGTAACATATGGATCGGGATCTACGTATATTCTGGATGCTTGATAACGATGAAGAAATCTCCAATACCACATACTGATGATAAGCTATAACTGGTATGGGAAATGATCCAAATCGATCAAACAGAAAAAATGCTTATAACAAGATATATGTCGTTCAGAAATTAGTAAAACTACTCTAAAGTCTGATCGATGAAACCTTGAAATTTCGACAGAAGTATCATTGTTTCTTAAAAATATTAACAAATTGCATGTTTTGATGATGGGTATAACTAATTCAGAATAGCCGAATCCAATACATACTCTTCTAGTTTTTAGAAAACACAATATTTTTTCTTCTACCATTTTTACAATCACAAGACAATGAGGTCAGCATTTATCGCAAATCAAATACAGAGAACATGTGCCATTAGAATGAAAAACACATACATATACATACACACACATATGTAGATACTACACTATTAAAACATTTTTCCACATACTGATCCTTATGCTTCCACTTCTTGCGCTGCCCCTTGTGCACTGTATCTTTCTATGTTTTGTTTTTCATTCCTGCTGCTTTAACTCCTCGGGCAGTTGTTAACAAGAGTAAAATACCAACTGACAATACCAAAATATTTATATTCATGGTGTCAGAGAAAGCAAACAATAAAAACAACTTTCTTTTTTTCATCTTTATATTTTTTATATTTTTTCCATGTGTTTCTTGGTCGATATGCTATGGACCCAACATGAAGGAAGATGAAAATGCAGGGGGAAAAAAACTGAAAGTGAAAAATTGAAAAAGGACACATTGGTCACAAACATTAACTAGTACAACAGCAGCAAAGTAACAGCAGTAACACAGTTTAGTACAGTGTGTGGTTAAAATATTATGACCTTCGGAATGTAATAAGCAACATAGTATGTAGATTTACTTTTTTTATAACAAAAGAGTTTCTAAAATAATAGTTTTAAATTATACAGGCCGAGAAATTTTTAACTCAAAGATTCGAATTCTAAAGGTATCCGAATCTGGCCTCAGAATTTGTCGATCATATCCGGGTTTTGAGATATTATATCCTGAAGTTTGAAAAACGCCATGTTGCCCCTTTTTAAGACAGCTCTAAGACTAATTTATAAAATGTTGTATGTCATCTGAAAGTTTATTCTCTCAGCTTTAAAATAAAGGCTTATCTTCTTAGAGATATCTCCATCTAAAGTCAGTTCTAGTTTCTACTTATTCCCAAACTCGCTCAGATAATCTATAAAAACCCTCAACAAGGAGACACATATATTGAACATTACGAGATGTAGAAAGGTCACTAAGCTTTACTTTCCTTTTGGAAATAATAATTTGAATCGAGAACACTATTCACTATACATTCCACAGATTGTGAGGATATGCGGAATGCAGGTTGTTAAAAATAATAATCTGTAGTAAGCAAAGTAGGAAGGGTAGTGATATCTTTCCCGCCCTTCAAATCTTCACGGGTGGACAGCATTACTGAAACGACCATTGTCACATTGGATGTGAGGGACAAAGGAGAGAAAATTTTATGATTTAAATATGGGTACGTTAAATGATCTGTACACAGTGACGATAAGATATATTCTGACCAAGAATTTTCTTGTCTTATGTCTCATTTTGAAAAGGATTCCAAGGCCGGTTTATCTTGCTATTGTTGTCTTAATGAGCAATCACACCATGCAGGACTGGCGAACATTCTATACGTATTGATCCTTGATACACCTGAGATATGGTCTTATTAGTCATAACAACATTCATCATGTAACCTTTTTAGATTCAGCAAATTGATTACATGCCATTGACAGGAATTTTAAAATCATAAGGTAACCAAGAGATGACTAGACTGTAAGCCATGTCATTCCATATGTTCTGTTCCCTTAGTCTTTTTCAGATTTCTTAAAGGATGAAAATTACGACATCGATGTTGGCTGGATCGAAGAATTAAATCTCTAAAACTCATGTCTTCGTAATTTTAGTCACTCTATCCCAATACCAATCATACTTTGTCTAGGTATTATACATATGTAGATTCTTGAGTATGAAGAAGTTCAGAGAAAGTGATTGGCAATGAATACTAATGAATACGGTGATCCACTATTTTCATCTGCCATTTAATATGCGCCCATCTTTTACATTGACACTCTTCACTTTTGATACAAATTCGTTCTTATGGACTACGCATATAATCCCACAACCCAGAAGTTCTTTAGATGAACAAGAATCAGAATCAGAGAGCAAACTATGATATCATTAGAAAATTATGTTTGGCTGTATATTACAAGCACATAACCATCTGAGTAATCTCGATTAAGAGCCTTCTAATGAACTTAATCGTCTGTTATGTAGACGATATCCTATGCGGCAATCACTTATGCAAGAAGATAGAGGAGACCTGATTTTCAAATGGGTTGAAATCTGTGGAAAGAAATCTGTGTTTTCATAAGAAATACGAAAAAAACTACCTATACTGAACAACGGGATTTCGACAGTCACCGACAGCTTTATTCTGAATTGGTATTTCTGATAGGAAACTAAAATTAAAATACTATATAGGATTTTGACAGATCATCGACGTTCGTTTTGTATGTTTTATAATCGTAAATTTGAAATGGGGTCTTTAACCAACTATGAGACTGGACAAAAAATTACACATATTTAATACTAATGTAGGGAATGCAACATACTGGCCGCTTTGGAATGGAGAATTGACCAAAGCTGATTACAGGATAGGTGGCCGATAAGATATCGGCAAACATAAATCGATGGGAATAGTACGATATCGGTCCCAGATATATAATCATGGTCAAACGGAATTTTAGAGCCAAATCTTGTCGCTTTGGAATGGTGCCATGAGCGCAACTGCGTGACTCCTATCTCGAGGTGAATTGACCAAAATCGATTACAGGATAGGTAGCCGATAAGATACCGGCAAACATAAATCGAAACTACACGATATTGGTGCCAGATATGTAATAATAGTCAAGCGGAATATTATAGACAGTCTCTGCGGTATTCTGTTGTTACATGGATGAGATTGGGGGAGCTACATTATAGACCCGGAAGCCGAGACATAGTTTCTTCTTCCTCATCACCATGCTGATTTCTAGTCATTCCCCTCAGTTTCAAATGAACATGCCTTGAACGTGGCGTTAACAGGGGTTAACATATTTGGCGACTGATAGAAGGCCATTAAGGCGATATCAGCTGATAAGGTAAGAGAGGTAAGTTTTGCATCACATGGGTACCATTTCACTTGAAGATAATCCGCAAGAAAAGGCCGAATGTAATTGCTATAAAGGAGCTTGAGAAAGTAAATCCGATGAATGCTAAACTGTTCGTGAAAAGACCACTAAAACTCAACCAGGAAAAGAAGCCTCCTCAGAATATCAGTTGGTTCTCTCAAGAATCACATGACTCACAAGATTGCGTAATTTAGAGAGAGATTATTTGAGGGGATTCAAATTTTCATAATAACCACCGATAGTTCTTTTCAATGTAGTAAACCTAAGGAGACCAGAAAAGAAGAATCCTCAGAATACCTGTTGGTTCTCACAAGGATAACATGACTCACAAGATTACATAATTTAGAGAGATATTATTTGAGGAGATTCAAATTTAGTACAGGAGTAAACCTAAGGAGACCTCTATCTTGGTAGAGCTCTTTTCCATGATCTAGACTTTATCAGAGACGCGTCACTAATAAATATTATCGGTTTTATTAGAAGTACCGGCTGGTTTTCACGGAGACCAAACGAACCAAGTAGTCAACAAAATTAGGGAGGAAAACCATTCTCTCAATGCTAGGGAATGGTAATTCAAAGGGTAACACAATGGGCCACAAGGCCTCCGAGTGAATTCGCTTGCTAGCGAGCAACCCATGTAACCTAACCTAAGGAGACCAAGAACAGAAGCCTCCTTAGAATACTGGTTGGTTCTCTCAACGTAAGTAACTCACAAAATAACATAATTTAGAGAGGGATTATTTGAGAGAATTAAGATTTATTTAATAATCTCCGATAGTTCTCTTCTGAGCATTACGTATACCAAAGCTTTGTCAGCTGGAAGTTTGAGTCAAATCGACCTTAGGACCTTAGCTAGCTTTTAAATATCTCATGTAAGTCCTTTAGACGCTTTCCCTTTTAATTTGCGCCCAATATATTTCACTTCAACTGTAAATGAAAGCTGAAAAATAATCTAAATTTCATAGAAAATAGGTGAAATCAAAGTATGTCTGTGTAAGTAAGTAAATGATTGTGTGTATATATATGTCTGTATCTGTGTATAGTCCATAGTGTGCATAAAAACAACTTTTAAATTTTTTCGTTATTTGTTTTGGAAGGGCTAAAACAATTTTTGGTTTTTTTCTTCACTCCTACAAGTTGTAGTATTATTTTGCGTGTGGTCGTTTTGTAAATACACTAAGACCTCGATTTGCATTGCTTGTTGTAATTTGGGTTGATTAGATTTTGGTATATCTTTTGAACAGGAGAAAAAAGGGGACTCAGAGTTTCTTTTACAGAAGTTGTTTTTGCTATTTTGTTGTTGTAGCTATTTTCTTCATCTTTATTATTCAAAGGGATTTAAGAGTAAAATATTCATATTACTGGATTATGCATTATAATTGTGATTTATGGTAACTGTAATCACAAGGACTTATGTCATACACTCTTCTATTTACATATACACACACACATAAACATTAGGATGGCGGATAAAAGTTGAGAATTCAAAATTTTGTTGTTGATATTTTTTTGCTAAAACGTCGATTACTCTAGCTGGTTCCAAACAATTGGGTCCATTCTTATATTTTTTTGGTGTTTAGTTGATTGTATATGTATGTATGTTTAGTCGATTTATGAATTAAATTTTAACTAAAATAATAACTGACCACACATACACAATATTTGACCCTCCTCCTTCTTTCTACTTTTCATAATGCCCAGATCTCTATAATAAGGAGTGTATTGGACGTTTGTGCTGATGTTAGCAAAACCCAGAAATAATGACGTCCCTTTAATGACGCCAAACTTGTAATCAAGCTATAGGTCGCCATTTTAAAATAATTAGAACAAATTTGACATACATACGTTCCATTGACCAAAAAGAATGGTTGAAATCGGTTCATGATTTCATGTTAAAGATATGTATATATCCAGAAATCTTATCGGAAAGTTTGGTGGAAGTCAGATCCTTTATAATTGGTTTAACATTTGTGCAATTTTAATATAAATATACCTGCTATAGGGTATTATATAAACGGCCTTAACATACTATACTTTTTATACCCTCCACCACCATCAGTGGTGATAGAGGGTATATATAACTTTGTCATTCCGTGTGTAACACCAAGAAATATTCATCTGAGACCCAACAAAGTATATATATTCCGGGTCCTTATGAAATTCTGAGTCGATTTAGCTATGTCCGTCTGTCCGTCCGTCCGTCTGTCTGTCTGTCTGTGTAAAACACGCTCACGTTAAAACGAAGCAATATAATTTAACCAAATTCACCTAAAATATTCATTATTATCCGGTACAGTTTGGTATTGAAAATGAGCAAAATCGGTTCACATCGGGAAAAGTTATGAATCAAAATTTAAAACAACCTCGAAAAAAATAAGCATTTTTTACACATTCTAATGTAATTTTCTCCAAAACTATGCAAGATAATTCCATGAAAATCACCATACATTCGTTTCTACACAAGATCTTGATCCGTGCAGAAAATTGCCAGAATCGGTCCACAATTTCATATACCTCCCATACAAAAGTACATATTCCCGCAAAACGGGTTTTTCGTTAATAACTTCCATCACAATGTAGATATCTTCACAAAATTTTATATATTAAAATCTTATGTCAATAGAATTCTTTCAGAGAAAAATTTTCTGGATCGGTCCATAATTGGACATAGCTCCCATACAAGGTCCCCTCCCGAAAATCACTTAAACGCGCATAACTCATTACTAAATTAAGATATCCATATAAAATTTGGAATAAGTATTGCCCATATGCCTAGAAATATTACTGTAAAAGCTTTTTCCGATCGGTCCATAATTGGTCATAGCTCCCATACAACGACCCCTCCCGAAAATCACTTAAACGCGCATAACTCATTACTAAATTAAGATATCCATATAAAATTTGGTACAAGTATTGCCCATATGCACAGAAATATTACTGTGAAAGTTTTTTTTCGATCCGTCCATAATTGGTCATAGCTCCCATACAAGGTCCCCTCCCGAAAATCACTTAAACGCGCATAACTCATTACTAAATTAAGATATCCATATAAAATTTGGTACAAGTATTGCCCATATGCACAGAAATATTACTATGAAAGTTTTTTCCGATCGGTCCATAATTGGTCATAGCTCCCATACAAGGTCCCCTCCCGAAAATCACTTAAACATAACTCATTACTAAATTAAGATATCCATATAAAATTTGGTACAAGTATTACTCATATTCACAGAAATATTACTGTGACATTTTTTTCCGATCGGTCCATAATTGGTCATAGCTCCCATACAAGGTCCCATAGTAGGTCCCCTCCAGAAAATCACTTAAATGCACAATATTCATTATATAAATACAAAATTTTGAAATTTTGTCTTTATATACATAATTGGTCATAGCTCCCATACAAGGTCCTTTTACGAAAATCTCCTAAAAGCACATTTCTCATTACCAAATAAAGCCATTGATACAACATTTGGCACAAATAATAGTTTTGTATACAAAAATTATATTTCAAGATTTTTTCTCGATAGGTTCACAACATGGTTGCGGTGGGTCCCATGCAAGTGTCCCTTCAGAAAATCACTTGAACACACATTACTTATTACTAAATTACGATATAGATACAAAATTTTACTGAAATATAGTTTTTATGTACAGAAATTTTGCTTAAAGAATTTTTACGATCGGTCTATATTTGGTCATATCTCTTATACTAGGTCCTGCCCCTAAAAGCGCTTTAACCGTATTTAACTATTTGCATTATCAATTTGTGTAGAACAAAAGTATATATATGTATGTATGTATTTTGAAAATCCTTAAATCTTTCACACACATGCATACATGCAAATACTAAATATCGCTAAAGCATATCTTATGGAGCTATAAAAATTTAAAAGAAAGTGGCGTTTCTAATGTTCAATAAATCGTGGAATTGTAGTAGATTTAAGCTGTTTAAATCTTGGGATTTTTCTATTTAAGACATGAGAAATTTCTACAAATATTTTATTAATTAATACAAAAGTTGCTGGTGGAGGGTATTTAAGATTCGGCTCAGCCGAATATAGCACTCTAACTTGTTTACTCTCTTTTTTCCTCTTATAAAGCTCCTTAAATAGCCAGATTATTTCATAAAGGTGTGAGTCCATTTAAATACATCTGTAATATTAAAATTCAAAAGACACAAAAATACATTCATAAAATAAGCACAAGAAGTGTAACTATAATCCTGATTTATCCTTACACAATACATGTTGGTTTTACACACACAAGCATACACAAACTCATAAATACATTTAATTACATTTTGAATAAAAAACAAACAAAAAGTATTTGTACTTGAATATTGTATTAATATTTACTTATGCTGGCTGAATGAATGAATGAATGAATGAAAAAAAATCAAAGATTATCGTATAAATACAATTCAATTATCTTTTGTTTGCCAACAATTTTATGTTCATTTTTTTTGTGGTTTTTGTTGCCAATATTGTTGTGGTTTCAGTATTTATAAGCCCACAATGTATAATTTAGGTCAATGTAATAAGAATTAATATTTGTGGGTGTCTTCTTTCTTTCTTCTTATTCAATAGATGGTTTCACTTATTAGGAATATTCTTTTATAAGACTTCTTCATTGGTAATTAGATTTTTAGGAAAAATGAATATTTCTTTTTTGGCAATAAATAGTGTGATAAATCTGTGTTAAGATTTATTGTAAGGAAAGCAATACTTTTGGGAAATATTTTTTATATTTTTATGATTTCTCTAGGTAATTTTCATAAATTTCTATTATCGTGATAATTATTTAATATTTTAAAAATACTTTAGCTTTGCAGATAAGTTCTTATTACACCAGCACCAGAATTTCTACCGAAATCGGTTGGTACCCATATTTTCTGGGCTCTAAAGGGAAATAATATGAAGGTTCTTATAAAGAACATCTTGTGGCCCCAAATGACACATTTTCAGTCTTACGAATATGTAGGACAAGGCTGGAATTAGAATACATTTCCAAGAAATGGAGAGAGGCTTCAGTAACCTAGTTTGAAAGAATGTCTAAGTGCTTAACGATGAAGGTTATTAAGGCACCTGCCTTATTCACGGTGGTCTTTTTCATCCACTGGGTAGATGTGGGACGGTCTACCACGCGCCCCTGAATCCTTCTATGAACTCAGGTGGCAATTTTTGTACATGGCTGTGCTGGTCCTTGTACAAGCACTTTGCCGAAGTTCTCGAGCTATCTAATCTCTTGCCATAGCCGCCCGGTTGAGGAATGACAGGAAAGGAAAAGCAATCACTGGTCTAAAGTCAATAGAAGGGTAGACAACCCCAACATCAGGTGAAATCAATCTTCAGGTACCTATACCGGAAGGCGACCAACCTTTCGATGTCATGTCATTCGATATTGGGGAAACAACCCCAACATCAGGTGAAATCAATCTTCCGGTATACCGAAAGGTGAACCAAGCAGTCATCGAAATTCGAAAGGGAAATCATTCTCTCAACATAAGGTAATGTCTTTCGGTAATGTAATGGATGCCTAGAACTATGTATAAGGAAGAGGTTAATTAAATAGTTATTATTTTCCTTATGATTTTTTTATACCTTCACTTGTTTTATGACATAGGTTTACTATTCCTTGGGAATTCATTAATTAAAGACATCTTCCCATAATCAATCAAATTATGTTTAATAAAAAACTGTAACCTACCGTTCATACATGAAAAAACTTTCTCGTGAGCCTTTCTGGAAAAAAGACCTTTTTTTTCCTAACTGATGATGTTCAATAAAGTGACAAAATTAATCGATGAATCGCTTAAATGTGACATGAAAAATATATTTTTATTGGAAACTCAAGTACTCATATATACTTTCACACATGTTCAAACATGTGTGAAAGTATATATAGGCTTGTTAAAATTTGTTTTCATAGTTAAAATTATTATAATCAAAAATATTAGTTTCTTTAAAAGAAATTTAAAAAACCATTTGTTATTGCAACTATTTAAGACCTCTCTAAATTTGTAACTATAAATCACAATTATCTTGAAAGACAATAAATGAATGCAATGAAAAAAGGTTGTGAACTTTATTGGGAAAAAACCCAATTTAATAATGATGGATTTTTTGTTTTATTTTCAATATTTTCTTATGTTTTAAACGTCAAACATAAAACCGTGACTTTCACATGAACCTGGAGGCTACAATGAGTCAAAGTGCATTTTGGCCATGATTAGACATAGCAAAATAAGCAGACAGATAGACAGACTAACAAACAGAAAGGCAACTAACTAGCTAACGATTCAACTAAATCATAAAAATATCATACGGGATTTAACTGCATAAAAAGTTTAGTTTTTGTTATAAAAAAATAAATTTAAACAAGTTAGCGTGCTATATTCGGCTGAGCCGAATCTTAAATACCCTCCACCAGCAATTAATACAAAATAATTAATAAAATATTTGTAGAAATAAATTTTCTCATGTCTTAAATAGAAAAATCCCAAGATTTAAACAGCTTAAATCTACTACAATTCCAAGATTTATTGAACATTAGAAACGCCACTTTCTTTTAAATTTTTATAGCGCCATAAGATATTCTTTAGCGATATTTAGTATTTGCATGTATGCATGTATGTGAAAGATTTAAGGATTTTCAAAATACATACATATATATAATTTTGTTCTACACAAATTGATAATGCAAATAGTTAAATACGGTTAAAGCGCTTTTAGGGGCAGGACCTAGTATGAGAGATATGACCAAATATAGACCGATCGTAAAAATTCTTTAAGCAATATTTCTGTACATAAAAACTATATTTCAGTAAAATTTTGTATCTATATCGTAATTTAGTAATAAGTAATGTGTGTTCAAGTGATTTTCTGAAGGGACACTTGCATGGGACCCATCGCAACCATGTTATGAACCTATCGAGAAAAAATCTTGAAATATAATTTTTGTATACAAAACTATTATTTGTGCCAAATGTTGTATCAATGGCTTTATTTGGTAATGAGAAATGTGCTTTTAGGAGATTTTCGTAAAAGGACCTTGTATGGGAGCTATGACCAATTATGTATATAAAGACAAAATTTCAAAATTTTGTATTTATATAATGAATATTGTGCATTTAAGTGATTTTCTGGAGGGGACCTACTATGAGAGCCATGACCAAATATGGACCGATCGTAAAACAATTTTATAGTGTAATTTATGTATATAAGAGCAATATTTTTGCAAAATGTATGGATATCAAGATTTGGTAATGAGTTATGTGCGTTTAAGTGATTTTCGGGAAGGAACCTTGTATGGGAGCTATGACCAAGGATGGACCGATCGTGAAAAAATTTTGAAATAACATTAAGTGTTTTTTGCATTACAAAATAATATTTATGAACAAAAATAGTATTTATTAATATCAGACCTGGGATAAATGCATTAAATGTGTTAATGCATTAACAATTTTTTCTACATTAAAAAAAATTAATGTTAATGCAAGTTTATTGCATTAACATTAACATGGGTACATTTAATGCATTAAATTTGCATTAACATTAAATATTTTTAAATTTAATGCATTAATTTTACATTAACATTAAATATTTGTGAAATTAATGCATTAATTTTGCATTAACATTAAATATTTTTGAATTTAATGCATTAATTTTTCATTAACATTAAATAATAAATAATAAAATTAATGCATTAATTTTCCATTAACATTAATGTATAAAATAATTTATAAAAATAAGAATACAGCGCTAAAGACCTCGGTCTAACTAAATTCAAGTAAAATTGAATGTGTTAAAGTCCTTTCTAATAAGTCCTATACTCGATAATACATATTAGAAGAATAGTATCACTTCCCAGATATTCCTTTTTTAGTTTATTTTGTTAAAGTCCTTTCGAATAAGTCCTATACACGATAATACTTATTAGAAGAATAGTATCACTTCCCAGATATTCCTTTTTTAGTTTATTTTGTCTGTGGAATCTTATATAAATATCATATTTAAAACACACAAGTTTGAATGGAATATAGGAGTTATTAGAAAGGACTTTAACCTATTTAATTTTAGTTGTATTTAGTTAGATCGAGGTCTTTTGTGCTGTATTTTTATTTATGTTTATCAATTTTTATATATATTAATGTTAATGGAATATTAATGCATTAATTTTATTGCTTATTTAATGTTAATGTAAAATTAATGCACTAAATTCAGATACATTTAATGTTAATGCAAAATTAATGCATTAATTTCAAAAATATTTAATATTAATGTAAAATTAATGCATTAAATTCAAAAATATTTAATGTTAATGGAAATTTAATGCATTAAATTTTACAAATTTAATGTTAATGCAATATTTTTTACATTAAATTAATTTTCTTTTAATTTAATGTTAATGCAAAATTAATGGAAATCGCCCAGGTCTGATTAATATCATTATTTGGTAATGAGTTATGTTCCTTTAAGTGTTTTTCTGAAAGGACCTTGTATGGGAGCTATGATCAATTATGGATCGATAGGAAAACAATTTCACAGTAATATTTCTCTGTATATGAGCAATATTTCTGCCAAACTTTATATGGATATCTTAATTTAGTAATGAGTTGTGCGCGTTTAAGTGATTTTCGGAAGGGGACCTTGTATGGGAGCTATGATCAATTATGGACCGATCGGAAAAAACTTTCACAGTAATATTTTTATGCATATGGTCAATACTTATACCAAATTTTGTATGGATATCTTAATTTAGTAATGAGTTATGCGCGTTTAAGTGATTTTCGGGAGGGGACCTTGTATGGGAGCTATGACCAATTTTGAACCGATCCAAAAAAATTTTCGCAGTAATATTTCTATGCATGTGGGCAATTTTTATACCAAATTTTATATGGATATCTTAATTAAGTAGTGATTTATGCGCGTTTAAGAGATTTTCGGGAGGGGACCTTGTATGGGAGCTATGACCAATTATGGACCGATCGGAAAAACCTTTCACAGTAATATTTCTATGCATATGGGCAATACTTATACCAAATTTTATATGGATATCTTAATTTAGTAATGGGTTATGCGCGTTTAAGTGATTTTCGGGAGGGGACCTTGCATTGGAGCTATGACCAATTATGGACCGATCGGAAAAAACTTTCACAGTAATATTTCTGTGTATATGGGCAATACTTGTACCAAATTTTATATGGATATCTTAATTTAGTAATGAGTTATGCGCGTTTAAGTGATTTTCGGGAGAGGGCCTTGTATGGGAGCTATGACCAATTATGGACCGATCGGAAAAAGCTTTTACAGTAATATTTCTATGCATATGGGTAATACTTATACAAAATTTTATATGGATATCTTAATTTAGTAATGAGTTATTCGCGTTTAAGTGATTTTCGGGAGGGGACCTTGTATGGGAGCTATGTCCAATTATGGACCGATCCAGAAAATTTTTCTCTGAAAGAATTCTATTGACATAAAATTTTAATATGTAAAATTTTGTGAAGATATCTACATTGTGATGGAAGTTATTAACGAAAAACCCGTTTTCCGGGAATATGTACTTTTGTATGGGAGGTGTATGAAATTGTGGACCGATTCTGGCAATTTTCTGCACGGTTCAAGATCTTATGTAGAAACGAACGTATGGTGATTTTCATGGAATTATCTTGCATATTTTTGGAGAAAATTACATTAGAATGTGTAAAAAATGCTTATTTTTTTTGAGGTTGTTTTAAATTTTGATTCATAACTTTTCCTGATGTGAACCGATTTTGCTCATTTTCAATACCAAACTGTACCGGATAATAATGAATATTTTGGGTGAATTTGGTTAAATTATATTGCTTCGTTTTAACGTGAGCGTGTTTTACAAAGACAGACAGACAGACAGACAGACAGACGGACGGACAGACGGACATAGCTAAATCGACTCAGAATTTCATAAGGACCCGGAATATATATACTTTGTTGGGTCTCAGATGAATATTTC
Organism: Lucilia sericata; assembly: GCF_015586225.1. Lineage (NCBI taxonomy): Eukaryota > Metazoa > Arthropoda > Insecta > Diptera > Calliphoridae > Lucilia > Lucilia sericata. The sequence goes on along the minus strand of NW_023994154.1, from coordinate 304,373 downwards.
TTGGTGTTACACACGGAATGACAAACTTATATATACCCTCTATCACCACTGATGGTGGTGGAGGGTATAAAAATATAGTATGTATATGACTTATTGCTAAATTATGAATATAATATAAAGGGAAATGAAAACATTTTAATACTTCCGCTATTTTATGTCTAACATTTATATATTTATATGCAAACTTTAGCTACAGGAAGTACCAGATGTGCAGGATATAACAGTTGTTATAATTTCTAATATTTTTCCTAGTTTAATAAAAACTATTTTAAATTTAAAAATCAATAAATCTCTAGCTTTTTAAAAAAAATGTTAAATATATCTTTGCTATTTACATGAATGACCAATATTTGTAAATGTTTTACACCCGTTACTCCATATTCCTTGTATATGTAGAAAATTTTACTAAAAAATATTTAAATATTCTAATAAATAGTTTTGTTGGTTTTTTTTTTTTTTTTTTTTTTTGGCAAATGTTGTTTATCGCGCCATTTTTCAAAATTTTTGAAAGCAACCTCTTGTCTAGTGTAAATAAATTTATTTTTCATGCTAAACCAGCAAAAATCATTTGTATTTATATGGTAAATGTATCATCCAAATATATATAAATTTTTTTCAGACAAAATACTCATGGTTACGAACTATCAGTTAAACTATTAGTTTTATATTTTACTTATTCAACTGTGAGTACGTGGTGTAATTTATAATTACTTTCTTTCATAGAAAGGGATACAAATTTAATTACCTTCCTGACATTCTCAAATAGCCTTTAAACAAAAAATTCAGTTTGGTTATGTTCCTAGGTGTCCAAAATTTTAGATTTCAGATGGACTCTTCACGATTAGATACAGTTACTAGATAACAATAGAAAGCATTTGGCAGCTAAATGATCAATAGCTAAGAAACCTTAGATGTTTTAATGGCCACTCATATTCCAGGAAAGCGGAACTGTAGTTTACAGATCCTTCAGTTGATACAAGAATATAAATTAATGGAGATATGATTAACTGTGCGATCAACAGTTTCGACATGTATAAATCACCATTTCGGATGCGGCATGTCTAAAATGGTTTTATATATCCGAATCATGGACCAAGTGCAAAGTGGTCTTTATCCCCAAAGGAGGGAAGACCTCTCACGCAAAGCCAAAGGACTTTAGAAAAATCAGTCTATCCTCCTTTCTTCTAAAAACTCTGGAATGTATACTGGACACATTGGAAGGCCATACACAATCATCGGACGTGCCCGATACCAGACACAGAATATAACGAAAACTTTGAAGCACTGATCCCAGACAGAATGTCTTGAGCAAGCGGAACATTAGAGCCATAGGTTTCCGTTGTTAAGCGGATGGCTTTAAATTGGAGGACAAAGTGGGCCTGGGGTTCTATATTGAAGAGCCAGAAACAGAAATATATTACAGATTAAAGCACTAAATTCCACTCAGAGCAATAACGGAATATCTAAATTGGATTAGAATAAATATGGCGACCACAGAGCTTAATATATTCACTGACAGCCAGAAGGAGTATAAGACGGAATCAGGTGATAGAATTAAATCTAAGGCCGTATTGGATTGTAAAAAAGCTTTAACTGAATACTCTCACAGAGGTAAATATTACTTACCGATAGCCAGAAGGTAAATAGGGCGATATCAGAAGATAAAGTTAAATTTAAGGCCGTATAGAATTGTAAGGAAGCTCTAACCGAATACTCTCCCAGAGGTAAGGTTTATAGGCCACTCGAGAGTAGTCGGCAATGAAAGAGCTAATGTTATAGCTTTAAAAGGGGAGGGAGCTCGATATAGTTAACCTGACGAACGCAAAATAATTTGACTTAACGAGAGCAGAATAGAACTACGAAGATACCTCATAAGACCCTAACCAGAGCAGAACGAGAAGCCTCATCAAAATGAGAAAGTCTGATGGTACATATTCTGAGTGAACACACAGGATTACAGGCACACCTATACAAAATTGGACGTGCGGTGTCAGACGAATGTAGAGCATGTAGAGGGGACAGTGAAACTCTGAAGCACTTTCTTTGCCATTGTCAGGCTTTTGTAGAAATTAGATACAAATATCTTGAGAGTCATATTATCGCTCACGAACACTGATTTCTCAACACTGAGTTTCTGAACATTGGATTGTAATACATTCAGTGAATACTATATCAAGTTCTTGTTTTTACCAACAACCAGTTTCCATGAAAAGTAGCGCACAAAAGGTCTGATAGTGACCTTGGTGTATTACTTTGGATTTGATGTAGTTACATCTTTCTGGGGCTTCAAGACAATCTATCATTATAATAAGTTTACCAATAGATCATCCTTTGAAATAGGCTTTTCGGTATCACTTCCATACGACCCAAATATGATGGAATTGAGCATCCATACCGTTTATGATCTATAGTGATGGCTCCGAAACAAAAGGTGGCTTTCACATAGCACATATGGAGGCAGAAGTTTTCTTCAAACTTCCTAATCAATGTAGCGTTCTTCAGGCTGAACTATCAGCCATAAGACGGGCTGCAAACTGGCTAAGGTTCTGTCAAATATACAATGTTGATATTCGAATTTACAACGACAGACAGGTCGCCCAAAGGGTCATAATTTGTATTTACACAACATCAAACTTAATCCTGTTTAATACCTGGGAATACCATTGCAGAATCTCTTGCGGAACGAGTCTCCTCACTAGCAAGAGAGCATACCGACAACTTCGTCGGCATTCCGCTTTCAAGCTGCTAATGCTCGATACTTGATGAACTCTACGGGCTTGCGCAATCCAGGTGATCGACTATGGCTACCAGTAGACTAACGAAGATCATGTAGCCGTTATATAATCCACAAAGATTTCAAACCTTAATGAATACCCCGAGAGCAGTGGTAACTGGGCACTTGGGCTTCATTCTAGAAGACTGAAATTACCAAGTAATGTCTTCTGCAGAAACTGACAAGATGAAGTGGAAGAAGAGGGCATAACTCACTTTCTTGAAAAGGTTTGCTTTACAGATGTGCAGTTCTATAATTTCGTATACTCTATTCTGAAGTGAAGTCAATTCCAGAGGGGACGTTCTGCATCGATCGAAACAAATAGTACTTGGTCGGGGCAAGATCTAGACTGGAATGCGAGCAAGGCAAAACTTCTTCTTTGTATTGCAATATATCGTTTCATGTCTGGCCGAAAACTCTGGACAAGATATTTAGCCTAAAATCATATTTCCTAGATCATAAACCCTATTACAATATCTAAACCAAAAAAAAACTTTTCATTAGCCAGTGTTTTATGTACTTTAACATTCAGCCACCTTTTCCAAAAGAGCAGTTTAATGGTGTCCATTTAAATCCTCCACAAATTGTTTGTAATCATTGAAACAGAATTTGTTATACAACTAATATATTGTTTGATTTTTTCTGTTTTGTAAAAAAACATAAATATTTGTTTGTATGTGTATATTTACAGACATATTCAAAATGTATGTAAAAAAGGACTAACATACATTATTGTATGTTTTTTTACCATTTTTTTTCTCGTAAATCCACATACAAATGAAGTAAATAATAAAAATCAACAGAAAAACTAAAACAAAAACATAAACTAAAATAGCCAAAAAAACAAAAAAAAAAAAAATAAACTTTATTTATACATACCCTTCAAACATTTAGAAGACAAAACCATTGCGCATCATCCCAGACGCCACGTCAGAAACACTTCTGGACGATTGTCAGACGAGAACGCACATTTTACAAAAACAAAATACATTGATTTCGAATTTTCGTCTTCTAGAAATATACTTTTAAGTTACTTCCGGATGATAGTTAGAAGAGTGCATCCATTTTGCTTAAACAAAAAACCATGACTGTTGAATTTTTTTCATCTGGAAGTATATGTTTTAGTGACTTCTGTATGAGAGTTGGGTGAGAACACACATTTTACAATAACAAAATACATTGTTTCCTAATTTGTATCTTCTTGATTTGTATGTTTATGTCACTTCTGGAAGAGAGTTTGAAGAGTGTTCACATTAATATTGTATTTTATTCATCTGGAAGTGTGGATTGTAGTCACTTCTGTACGATTGTCAGACGAGAGCACACATTTTACAAAAACAAAATACATTGATTTCTAGTTTTCGTCGTCTGGAAGTATACTTTTAGGATACTTCCGGATGATAGTAAGAAGAGTACAAAAACAAAAAAAATATAAATACTCCATTTTTAGCCTGAACGCGAAAAAATAAAAATAAATAATGCAGAAATTTTGCTAAGTTCAGTGATGTTTTGTGTTTTGTCCAGTCATGTTCAGTTTTAATTATTCATTGTAAAACTTAAATGAGTTATTGAATAATATTCATAGAAAAATAGTGTAATTAATATATTGTGAATCTTAAGTAATAAAAAACAATATGATAGTGTTGAGTTAAAAGTCAACTGTTAATAAACATTTAAGAAGGTTTTGTTATTTGGTGAAGTTTATTAAATATATACCAAAAAGTAATTATCTTCAAGGATTATATAAATAAAATGAAAAAGTAAGTTGTCATATTTTGCATTAAAATACTATTTTAGGAATAAGTTAACAACTCTAAACGGCTTCCATTTCCATAATTTTTAAACGAAGTTCTAATATGTTTAACCTATTTAGATTTATTTGAGTTAAATCTTAACTTTCAATATTTTTTAAATTATTTGCGCGTTTAGGTCCTCTTTCTAGATTACGTATGATCACTTTGAGCTAAAATTTTATTTGTATTTCATTATCGTTACAAAAAAAAAATACATTAAAATTTTACTTAAGTATTTAAAGGCTAGCTGGAATCATTACATTCAAATTAATACTACTGTTTTATACATACATAAATTATTTTTTGATTTGGGCCACTCGACACGAAATTGCCTATATAAGATATTTAATATTAAAATCAGATATTTTTAAAACCACCTTTTTTAAATAAATACAATTCTATTAATTTTCATATAGCTTTGGATTTAATTATTTTAATTATAGGTACTTTTTTAGTTATTAACACCAGGTCTTTCTATGACCTTTATATGATACTAATATTATTAATATTGAACATGCCATTCCCAATATATTGAACCTAAGTAGACAGTTTTTGAACGTGTATAACTCCTTAACTAGAAGAAAGCAAACAAAAAATAGTGTTGCAGTATTAGTGTCAAAAGCAATATCCTGTTTAGGGTCGTTAAGGTGTTTCTATCGTTAGTGATTGTAAATAATTTTAAAAATAATCCATGACTTAGTAATTTCAGATCTTTATTTCCAAGTTATTTAAAAAATGTTCACGAAAGGTAATGTTTTTCTTGATTCAAAACAATAAATAAATTAATTAATTAATTTTTAATTATTTTATTTTTTTAGAAAGCAGTAGCTAATATTGTACCCACTATTAAAATACTTCTAACTGAATTAAAATATAAAAAAGGGATCTGGTAAGTTATATATGTCTTATTTCATCACGCGGTTCCATTAAAAATGTCGATTATTTGCAGAAAATGTAAAAAATGGATCTGACCGTTTAAACTTTGGTGGGAAATGTATTGATCATAAGAGAATCCTATTTTTATTGCTTCCTAAAGTGTAACAGGTAATTTCAACAAATACAAAAGTACTTATGTATATTCAATATTAATTATAACATTATTTTTGTTTATTTCATTGAAGGATTAATGTGTTCCAAAATATAACTCTTACAATTTGTTGGATTGATCATAAAATTTATGAAGAACTACAAAAATATTTTAGAGTCCAACGTTTTACAATTTTTGGAAGTATACCAGTCAACAGTTGGAATATTAATACAGATTTCCTGAAAATTATCTTATTATAAGGTAATAATTCTAAATTTTTGATACATATGTACATTAGACCGGCTCACTCTGTATGGAAAGCAAAAACGTGTTTTTGTTACCCCTCTCAAAATTCCCAAAATATTTTAAGTCTAGCGATGACCGTTCGTGAGCTGGACCAAATCAATAAAAGGTATTTTGGAATTATTTTTTTTTTAATTTTTGTTTGTTTTGCAACAAAATATCCAATACGGGGTATCGTTTTTAAGGTATTTTAAAGCCGCGTCCAGACTTTAAAAAACCTTTCAAATGATACCACATACTATATATATTGATTAAGAACTGCTGTATAATTTAAAACAAAATAACTAAAAAGGGACTTTTTTGTAACCGGTTCAGCTCACGAACGGCCATCGATAGAAATATTTTGGGAACCATTATAAAACATAACAAAGATTTTTTAAAGCTGTGTAAAATATTGAATTTAACATGAAGAATCATCATATTACATAACAGCGAATATTTTGAGGGGGGTAACTCAAGCACCATTTTTTGTGAGCCCGTCTAATGTACATATATTACTTTTTTTAGATTAGTTGTTAAATCAATTATTTTTTCTACTATTTTAATTTCAATTATTTCAATAAAAACTATAAAATTTCATTTTATTTAGATTTATTTTTATAGATTTTATTTTGGTGAGTATACAAATAGAAGAAGAGAAAACTCATCTTCTAGAAGACGAGAATACTCATCCTCTAGAAGACGAGAATACTCATCTTCTAGAAGAAGAGAAAACTCATCTACTAGAAGATAAGATAGGAACACTTCTAGATGATACTAGGTAGTCACTTCAAAAAGTGACTTCCTAGTCACGTCTAGAAGAGTCTTTGGCAATACCTTACTTCCAAGAGTCATCTAGAAGTTTCTTCTGCGGGTCTTCCAGAAGTATCTTCCACGTTACTCTTAGACGTTCCCCAGCTCGGCATCAGTTCTTCCCGACTGGTGACAAGAATTCTTATACTTCCGCAACATCGCTAGCGAGCTTTCAGCACGTTTGGAAGTTTCACACGGGTAACTTCCGCAATAGAAAATGTTTGTAGGGTAGTACAACTTGTATTTGTTTAGTGCACAAAGTTATGCTGGGCCAGATGTAAATGATGAGTGAGTGTGAGTAAATAACTTAAATAATAAAACACACAGATATTGGCACACATAAAATAAATTTACTATATAGTATATTCACCCACAGTCATAAACAGATAATAAAGAAATGTTGGCATTTGAAATTCGATATGATTCCATTGTGTTGTATTAGTACGAATACGAATGTTTTATTAACAACAATGGCATTGAATATATCTGCAGCTTTAATAACATATGCCAGTGTGGCAGGATATTATGAAACAATTCTGAAAATATTATGTTAAGAGATAGAAATCTATAAATGGATTTTCTACTAACTACGCAGCTAAATACGAGGAACTTTAGATTTATCTGGGTATTGGGAAATTGGTTTAACACACGTAAGTAAATCATTGAAAGCAGTTCAGATTAATTAAAAAGTTCTGAGATGTAAGTGTCCATAGTGGCCTCCGGTAGGTTAGTGGTTAGTGTTCTAGTCTGGTAGACCGGAGGTGGTGGGTCCGATTCCCACCTGAGGCACTGGTTAAGGAGCGCACAACAGGCCCGATAGAGGCCTAGGTGTATTTCTTCGGATTTGATGTATATTCATCCTCCTTTCAAACTAACTAACTAACTAACTAAGTGTTCATTCGCGATCAATTTCATAGGATTCATATCCGTGAATAAATGCCGAATTATTGACTTCCCAAAAAATTTGAGAAATGTCAAAACCCTGACCACAAGTTATACTTTTCAAAAGGATTGAGCGGCGCAGAATCCGAAACTGACCTCAGATTTTCTCCATTACATCTGTAATTCGAGACAGGGACGGCAAATGGAATTTCCAAATTGTATAAAACAGTATTTGAAAGTGTACTTTTATATCAATATAAAACGAAAGCATTTCAAGCCGACTTCTTCAGTCAGTAAACTGATCAAAATTTGTATGTATCAATAAGCAAGTCCATTAGTCAGCAAGGGATCATACCGACAACTTCGTTGGCATTCCGCTTTCAAGCTGCGATCCAGGTGATCGACTAAGGCTACCAGTAGACTTACGAAGATCATGAGGCCGTTATACAATCCACAAAGATTTCAAACTTTAATGAACACGCCGAGAGCACAGTTATGGAACATTTTTGTTGTGGTAACTGGCCACTTGGGCTTCATTCTAAAAGGCTGAACTTACCCAGTAATGTCTTCTACAGAAACTTCTTGAAAAGGTTTGCGTGAAAAGGTCTGCTTTACAGATGTGCAGTTCTAGGCAATATGCCATTCTATAGACTTTACGGGAGACTAGTATATAACTGAACAATAACTAATATAAAGTTTTTATACTAGTCCAAAGACTGATCTATAGAATAGTCTCTAGAAATACTTTAAACGTCTATACACTAGTCAATAGACTAGATCATTTAGACAATAGACTGATCCTTAGACTAGTCAATAGATAGTCTCTCTTTCTGGACTAGAGAATAGAGTAGATCTATAGAAAGTCTAATCTATAGATCTAGATTAGACATTCGATTAGTGTATTGTCTAGAGTATAGAATAATCCATACATTATATAAGACCAATCGATAGATTAGGAAAACAATCGGGTAAAAATATAATCCTAAAAAGTACTCTCTTTGATAAATATTGTCTGGTCTTCCAGCATTCTTTACAAGATAAGAGAATATATAAGTAAGAATTATATATGTTCTCTTCCGAAGTTTAGTAAACATTTGACCGAAGTCGATAGTTTTTTGAACATTGTCTTTAAAGTACAATTTTGAAATTATTATTTCAATAAGGGATCATTGGTGTACAATTGTTCCAATCTTGCCAACCCTGATTCGAGATATCGCCGAAACAATTTTGTTTTAAAATGAAGGATTAACATCTGATATATCTTCTTTCTTATTCGAGATATCTTCACCTAAAGTTTGTTACAACAATAAATTCACAGTTTCGGATTCGATGCAGATAGTCAAATCGAAGTATAAACCCAGTACAATCATAAGTAGACCACGTTCATTTGCCTCAACTAAACATAGTAGTTGATGCTGATGGTCTGATCAATGGGGCTTCATGTCAGTGTCATCTTAAAATTCACTCCGTCACTAGAGATGATTCCTCTATCAACTGCTCTGACAGAAATTGGCCCAATATTTAGTAGTTTTTGGGACTGAATAGACCCTACCATTTCATTACAATTTAACGCTTCACGCACAACAGGTCCACTGATGGTCTAGGTGTGTTTCATCTGATTTGGAATAACATTCATTAACTCGTTAATAAGGTTCCGATAATTCTTTAATCCTCTATGGATATAACTTCACCACACACTTTATTTTGACATATATTGATAATTTTTGATGAAAAATGGAAAAAGTGTTTTCGAAGGATATTATCATTTTTAGCATGTAGTGACATAGAACTCTAAAAAACAACTTATTTTTCTTTGGAAATAACTATTTACTGTTGCTATGAACTCAAAAATATGCTCAAAATCGAAAAAAAATCTTGGGACACCGGCGTGCCGTATACGTGGAAGAGTTAAGCCGCGTGGGCCTTATCTTTGGATATCAGGCATGCCCGATCGTACACCAGAAACAGAAAGAGTCGGGAATGGATCAAAATTTTAACACATTTTAAGATTACCATATGACAATTAAATTTGATGAAGTTATATCTAATAACGCATTGGACTGTAAGAGATCCATAATCGAATACTTTTGTAATGATAAACTCTGCAACATATGGACAACTGGTAGAGCTAATGCACTTGCTATAAAGAAAAGAGAATTTGATAAAGTTAACATAACGAATGTAAAACCCTTAAATACAACAGCATGGTCCAGATATTACCTCACGACCATTTGGAATATCGAACGGTGGATGGGACTGTTGGTTGACACAAACGAGAAAAGAACAAGTAATTTGTGAGACCGATATTAGTATGATGGTACTGATTCTGACTGAACACATAGGATAACAGGTACAACTGTAAAAAATTTGTCAAGCGGATTCGGATAAATGTAGAGCATGCAGAGAGAATAGTAAAACGTTAGGAATGAAATCTTCTAACTATACTTCCATTCAAATACATCACATTGAGCGGTTGAGAATATAGAAGCTATTAATACATTATTGCACAGATTGACGAATCTCCGTAAGATGCTCTATAACTCAGCATTAAATGACATTGTCAATGAAGTCTTTTATCCGGTAGCTGTGTACGGCTTATATTTCGGATATTTAAGTTGTCGAAGAGCTTTAGACATTCTCTTCTAAGACATTATGTAATTCACAAAGCTCAACAATGATCAAATCAAATCAAAGCTTGTGCTCTGAGCTGATAATATTGTGCCCTGTATTTAACTTCAAGATACAATTTAGTTGTATGAATTATTAGTTCTCACATTGTATACATGTATCTATGTCCGTGTATCTTTTGCAAGTATATTGATTTTATCCTAATGTTGAGGATAAATGAACAAATAACTTTTTTTCGGTACTACGTTTTTGTTCATTTTGTTGTTGTTGTAATTGTGTTATTGTAGTTTTTATTTTTTCCTATTTTCTTGTTGTATATGTTAGTGTTGTTGCTGCTGCTTCTATTTTCCAGCAACATTCTATCAGTAATAGCAACAACAACTGCAAAAAATATAAAGAATCATATGGAAGTTTTTCCATCAAAATGACATGTGAACATGAAGTAATTTATCAATCAGAGGATAGTAAAAACTTTTTGGGATAAGCTCAAGGATTTTTCTTTGTTTCTTCTATTATTTTCTTTTTTCAAAATCATTACCCAACAGTTTTAGGAAGAGACAATGTACACTTCATCTCTTCGTCTCTTTGGTGTCCTGTCTATTGCAGTTTCAAATTTTGTTACAAGTTCATGTCATTTACCCCGAACTGCAGGATATTGTGCTGGTCTGTGTGGGTGTATGTATATGTATGTATATGTGTAACGATTATTTCAATGTGCTAAAAACTATTGCAGCATTTATGTGTCACGTGTTTTACATGTTTGTTTTATTTAGAGACAAATACAGGATTTATTACGACTTAAGAGTTGTTCTCTGGAATCTATTTACATACAAATTTTATACATTGAGAAATAGTTTTTGTTATTTTTTTTTTTGTATTTTAAATTATGTTAAAACAAAATTAACATTTTAAAATTAAATATTTGTTTAAGATAAAAATCGTAATACATACTTTATTTTATAATAGCAATCTTTGGAGTTTTTAAAAGGATTTTAAATAGTATGTTTTATAGCTTACATCGCAGCCGAGGTCATAGTCATGTCCAGAATCGGATAGAAGAATTATTTACCAAACCTTAATCTACTTATGAACTATTTTAGGTTTTGGTAAAATGTCGCGACATTATTTGGGTAATACTATTTCGTTCAAGACAAATCATATGAAATATTTGAAATAGTAGATGGAGTATCGGCAGTGTGGCAAGACAACGAAGGCCTTAACAGTAAAAAAAATATCGGACAAGATGGTGTTAAACAACAAATCTTGTTTACTAATTTATGGAGCGGTCTTAAGACCAATTTTTTGCAATTTTCAATTGTCTGGAACAATTCCCGTCAACTTTGATTAATGCATCACCAAACTATTTTTTGAAAGAAACATTTCACTATCCAATATGATCGAATTGCGACGGAAACAATACTCTATGATCCGTCATAAAGTCTATATTAATCGCGCAAAATAAGGGCATGGAGTAGGTAGGTGGTGGCTTTTACATAGACCAATTAAGCTTTCTTCAGGCTGAAATTTCACCCATAAAACGGGCTGAAAACTGGCTTAGGTTCTACCGAATATACGCCGTTAATATTCGAATATACACCGATAGCAAGCTGCCTTAAGGGCTCCAAGTGGTGTTTGCACAACATCAAACTTAGTCTAAACGAGATAACGAAACATTCCACAATATGCTGGATTCTAGGACATCAACAAATTCCTGGTAATACTATTGCGGACTCTCTTACCAAGGTGGGCTCCTCACTAGCAAGCAAGCATATCGACCTTTTCGTCGTCATACCGCTCTCAACCTGCAAGCGCTTTATACGTGAAAAACTGTATGAGCTTACGCCACGCAGATGGGCAACTGAGGCCACCTGTAGACAGGATCATGTGGTCATCATTCAACCCACAACGAACCCCAGCTTCTTTACGTTTTGAGAATAAAACTACGGAACTTAACGGCAGTGATGACTGGCCTTTGGGCTCCATGCAAAAAGACTAAACTTAACCAGTAATGATTTCTGCAGGAACTGCCAGGATGAAGAGGTAGAAGAGAGTATCTAACACTTCATCTGTCATTGTCCCGCTCTAGCAGATCAAATACTGAATCTGCTAGGTAGCAACTTCTTGCATGACTTAACGGATCTATCGTAGGTTGTTATCCGGAAGTTAGATTCGTGCCGCAAATTTTTTTGGCTTAGGAACCCAGAGTAATTAGGTCGAAGTGTAATACTACGATGGTGGGGAACTGAGGCCCTTTTCAATTTTATTTTTGTCGTGTTAAGTACACTAATAGTAATCGATTGAGAAGTATTCCTACATAATATTCTTAAAAAGGATGTTCCTTGCGACAGTTTATCCTGCATTCCATCTCCTAAATAACATAAGGTACATAAGGTACCCAAATCATCTTTCCCTAAACACTTTCATCATTTGAGATAGTATAAGATTGGAATATAGCCTCTCCCTATATTGACTCTTTACGTATACGTAGTGCTAAAAAAGTAGAAAGGAAGCATAGCGGAATTTGACACCAGTATAAGATACAGAACTCGGTACGAATGAAGCACACCTCCAGCTGAAATGTCGTCCATAAGAAGACCGACAAATTTGGTATTATAAAATATCAAATAGACTAAGCAAAAATTTGGTAAAGACTTTCAATTGCAACTACTTACCTATTGATATACTCTTCAGAAGAACTACATATCTGCCTGATTACTTAGAAGTGGACTATTAATGACTTATTGATAATGTGTTACTCGCCACTGAAAAAGTCTATGCGATCTCTCAAACAAAATGGAACATTAAACTACGACGTACCATAACCAAGGAACTGCTCAAAACTTAGTAGAGAATGAAAAGTATATTTTCTGAAATTAACTTGTCTCGATTAGGCAATATAGACAAATCAGGGCACTGCTAGTCCGGCATCCATGCTAAAATGCTTGGATAACCCCATAATGACTTATGTCCAATTGTTATAATGAGCATGAAGAATGAACCATTAATGTTGTTGACCTTCATTATAAATTTCTATTGAAGGATCAAATTCGGGCGATATTTTCAATTCAAATACTACCAGATATATTGAGCATTGATGCCTTTTCAGTTTTGAAGTGCTAATGAGCAAAGGGGCTTCTAGTATAATGAGTAAAGTATAATTCTAGTTCTTTAATTGCATCTGTTTTCACTGGCCCGTTCTAGATCTTTCCACTTTTATCAAAACTAACCGCTTTTAGCTAATACCTCGATTGCTCCAAATTGCTCCACATAGCCGATGGGCAACATCATAGTATTGATGACATCTCTAAGAATGTCATTCAAGTCCAACTTATATGATGATCAATTCAATGGGTCGTGTGCTTTACTGCGTGTGATTTCCTTGTATACAAGAACGTCCGTTAGGACATGTCTTTGGAGAGTATCCAACTGAGTGATGTTAAAGTTAGGATGGATCTTCCTCTAATATTTCAACAACTATTTAATCACTCGAGTAGGATATTATAATTTTCAAACAGTCCGTTACAGTGTCGTTGTAACCCTGACCTCAAATTGATCATTCGTTAGGGTCTGTCATTCAAATTTAACTTATATGAGGATTGATCCAACAGGTCTTTTGCGTAACTACGTATAATTTCGCTGTATACACGAACGTCTTTCCAAACATGTTTCAGGGGAGTATCAAACTGGGTTACGTTTAAGTTAAGATAGATCTTCCTCTGACATTTTGACTGCTGTTTATCACTACGTGAAGCACCATAAGTAACCCCCTTGTTTAAATACAATGGGCAAAATAATCATGTAGTGTACAGTCGAAATTTGTACAAAAATCAGCTATGATGCCAAAAGTTAGATTCAACTTCTTCGTACAGGACGCCCTCACTGTCGATACACATATCTCTTAGTTCATCATCGTATTATATAGGTATTTAAGTCGCTGTATTTAGTTCTTCATTTAACTATGATCCTTGCAATGAAAAATATCGTTAGGTTTTCCAATTTTATTCTCAACCCAATCTACTACTACAACTATTCAATTTATTTTAAATTCTAAATTCTTTTCGTCAAAAAATGGATTTAAAGTAAAGCCGAAAAACATGTCCTTCTATACTCTGGCAGAATGTTATTTCCTGCAGTGAACAATAAATTTAAATTATTTATTCTGAAAAGAATCATTGGAAAAACTGTTTTATATGTGAATGTCGTTTCACATATTTACTTTTACTTTTGGCCATTTTGATAAATGTTTTAAAATGACAACTGACTGGCTAAAATCTAACAGAAATAAAAACACATACACATTCCTACATAAATTTTTGAAAAAATAAACTAATACCTACATACATTCTATACATTTTATCCTAATAGTATGTGACTAAAATATTCCAATATTCGCATGATACTATGAGGGGTATTTGGATTTAGTTTCATTGTTTTTAACCTACATTTCTATGAGATTTAAATGGCTAAAATACGACAGACATAAAACTAACAAAAGAACGAAAAACAACAGTAGTAGCAAAACAGATACATACTACAAACAACATCAATAAAAACTAATATAGACTTGGATCATAGATGTTCTACAAAAATAATTTTGGTTCAAAAAAAAAAAAAAAAGATTTTAAGAGAATTGAAATTTTTCTTTTATTGTTTTTTTGTCACATCAACAATTTGCCGAGATTTAAAGTCAATTGTTATTGACATAGATAAATTGGCCAAGAAGAGAAAAATACATTTAAATGTTGTTACCAAATTCCAACGTCAGCATCATCAACAGCAGCAATAGTAACATGAAAATCTCTGTGAAAGAAGATTTTTATATTGAAATTCGTAAGAAAGTTTGTTAGTTTTATTTTTGTAATCTTTGTTTTTGATAATAATTTCCAAAGATTTGTGCAAAACGATACACACAAGTGCCGTTTTGTTGCAAATTTCTTTTCTTAATTCTTCTTGTGAAACTAATCATTTATGATTTATTAGAACTGCAGTGGCATATCAAAAATAAAATGAACATTTTTGTATTTACTATTCTTTAATATGAAATATTATTGTGTTTATCCTTAGATATAATAGTTATATACACTTAGAGAAATACCAATAGTTTATTTATACTGTGATCGTCTAAATATACATATGTATGTACATATGTTGAGACTATAGTACTTATTTTAACAAAAATTTCAGACTTTTTATGCTGAAATAATGTTTAAAATAGGAGCAAAGACTTTGTCAGCTGCGATAACTATGTTGTCTGCCTCAACACTTTCCAAAAAGCGCCCATTTAGCGTCTATTAGACTCAGATAGTAGGTTGCATTGAGACACGAACATAGGTCCTAAAAAGGCAATTAATAAGATTTCGGGGAAAGATTATATACTAGTGAAGAGCGGTGAAAACGCGGTCCTAAAACGGCTGCTAGACTCAGATAGTGTTATCTATTGAGACACGATGATTGGTTCACGATATTCCCTCATCTTGGATCCCCCGGGGCATGTTTCCTTGATGATGACCCAATCTTGATGTATTGCAATCGCGTGGTATAGAGGTGTATCTTTAGTCTGGCAGGACTATTAACTGGTGATGATCAGATGTATCCTCGGCCTTTCCTTGGAATGATTTGACATGGGGTCGAACCAAAGAACCACATAATCTGCTACTACAGGTGACCAGATGCCCGCAGGACTTTGTCCTGGCTAGTCAGTTGGTTGAGGTTCCTTTGGGATACACGTAGTGGCTTAAACCCAAATTCGCTGGAAAGAATGTTAGTTTAAGAACTGATATATCCTATGCCATATATATGCATTCTCTCTCCGGCGCTGTTGCCATCTCAACAGATGTCACCGGGTGATGTGACAGAGCAACTTATGTTAGTTTAAGAACTGATATATCCTATGCCATATATATGCATTCTCTCTCCGGTGCTGTTGCCATCTCAACAGATGTCACCGGGTGATGTGACAGAGCAACTTATGCTGGATACCTGAACCCGTTGAGTATTTCTTACTCTTCGCGTAGTTTGGAATTTTCAGGTTGACACTTGGTAGTTGCCTGTCATTTCGTAGATCGTTCTTTATGATCTGAGAATGGAACTGATGTAAGTTGGTGAACGATCGAGAAAGAATCCTCTGCCCAACAGAAGACTAGTACTGATTTAGTAGACCTTATATTTAAGGGAAGTTATCGAAGCTGTTGCCATCTCTACAGAATGCAGAGATTTATGCTACGCGATTTATGCTTAAGGCCCATCACTCAACTTGTCCGGAAATTCCTACATCCTTTGTCACATTATCAGACATACAGAGGGATCCTGATTTATTGACTGGGTATTTCTCACTACGTCTCTAGGTGCTGTTGCCGAATAAACAGGGCCATCTCAGCAGTGTGGTTGCGGGGGCTTTAAGAGTTTTAGGAATGCAGGGTAATAGGTCATTAGTTGATGGGGATTTCATTTTAAATAATGCAATTTTTAATGAGATCTAAAGGGTGGTCACCTTTGGATTTACCGGAAGATTTATTTATCCTGATGTTGGGGTCGGCCCTTGTATTGGCATTATTCCAATGATTACTTTTTCCTGGTCGGGTATGCATTGGTATTGATCACATGCTGCCTGTCATTCCGCAACGGGGCTACTATGGCAAGAGATTAGATATCTAGAGTACTTCAGCAAAGTTGTTG